>NW_026125623.1:0-168062 GCF_943737965.1 Phodopus roborovskii
TAAAAGAAAGGGAGAACTGTAAGACCCAAAGCAACTTGAGCAAGCCTGAAGCTGTTGGAGGGAATTCATTGCACCATGGCTGTTGTTGGTACTCTTCCCGTTTTGATAACAAACCTCGAGACGACACACTCCTTGACAAAAGACAACTTGTGACAACACATACCCTCATGACAATACATATCTCATGAAAACACACACCTCATAGTGAGGAGCTAAGCCTAAATTTACTGTATTTTCCACTGTGCAGTAAGTCAGTAAGTAAGCCCCATTCTTGCCCCTGAATAAATGGCATTCAGTATTTGGCATTCTGACATTGCATTGAACGAATGACCCACTGTCTTGTCTTTATTTCAAACTCTAGGCCTTGACTGATTCGTGGAAGAGATGGTAGCAAAGGGAGCACTACAAATATATATATATATATATATATATATATATATATATATATATTCTTTTCATTCTCTTACCTTTAGGACAGCTTAATCATGGTTTCATCATGGTTGTTTTGATTTGAATTTGGCTGATGACTAAGGATTTTGCGCAATGTCTTATGTTTCTTTCAGTCATTTCTGATTCCTCAATTTAAAAATTCTCTATTAGATCCTGTACCCCACTTTCTCATATGGTTATTTAGAATTATTTAGAGTTGGTGGTGTGTCATGTTATCAGCCCAACAGAGTTCATTATAGAGATAAGATTCTCTGCTAATGAGTTTATAAAATTATTCCATTTGTAAAATCGGTGTTGCCTGTGTCCCTGTGGGTCACTTCTGTTGCAAGATCTCAGAAACTCATGAGTACGAAGTAATGCAGTTTTTAAATCGGTTAGAAGCTTGATCGATCCTTCAAAATCTATTATTACGAAATCAGAAATCAGTCCCTCAATTCGCTGGGGCACTGGATCTGGTGTCAAACTCCTGCTGTGTCAATCACACAGCAGCCAAAGCCTACAATGGATGACACCATCATTACATACGTAATCAAAAAAGTAACTGATTGGATAGTCCTTCATACTTAATTTCCATAAGATGGAACCAGAGTCCAGTGATTGTCAAGGAAGTAATACTTAGATAATTAAATGAATAAAAATCAAACTATTGAATGGTGTTTTATACGTGACTCCTACAAGATAACACAAAACTGAAGAGAAAATTGAGTTTTTGATCATAGATTTGACAAAAATTGAAAGAATAATGAGATAATTACTCATAATTCACCCCTAGAGAAGCGAACAAAATGCTATCACCATTCACTAAAATAAATACATAACTAAATAATGAAATCACCACAAGGGACAATTAACACCAAAGAGGTGAATCCAGACTCCTCTTCCTGGAGTAGAAAGGCAGATTTGAATAATGTAATAATCAGATAGTTAGATCGTCTGTCACACCTGAGTCACACAGGTGGCACCAAACTTCAGGCTTCACAGATTATATGAGGAAACGATTTAATAATTACATATTTAAAGGTGTAAGTCATTGAACTTTTTGTCTCATCAATTCTGGCAGGCGTGCCGGATACGATAAAATATGCTGTCTTCACTGATTTTTAAAATTCCATAAGTTAACAAAGAGATAATCGTAGTGTCTTCCCTGATGAACTCTGTTGGCCTGACATCATCACCAGCTCCTGAATCTGTTGTGGTGCGGGAGGACCTGAGATGATGGGCCCACACCTAGCACAACAGTATCCCTAGTACTCTGGGTCATTCATAGGTCATCCAGAAACTGCTGTGTCCATGTCCACAACCTTCTATCCTTGTCCCTCATAGCAATTTAACCCTAAACTGATCAATGATGTCATTGTCCATCGATTAAATGATTTAAATAATTAAATAAGTCAGTAATAGATAATTGTCACCATAAAGAGGTGATGTAGCCTTTAACTGGAAGGAAAGACTGGCCCAGACTCCAGTCATGAAAGATGTCATCTTCATCAATTCAAACAATCAGTCGCAAATATGATGATGTTGGATTATAACTCCCGAAGAGGGAGCTTTACAGGACTCTTCATAGGAATAGAGGATTATTGGTTTACATAAGTATACAAATCTTTACATTATCTTGGGTATTAACAGGATTTGTCAATTTAAATGCATTAATTTTGTAATTGAGTAGTCTGCCACAGCCAGCTAGGTGGCAACAATCTGCAGGTGTCATGGATGATATAATCATTGTTTTATATAACTAAACCATCAAACAATGAGTTGATATAAACGTCATTAACGTCCCTAAAAAGTAGCTCCAAACCAGACTCAGGAACAACTCTGCCTCAAAAGAGATGGACTGCAATCCAATCATCCCTAAGTCTACTCTAACAAATGGATTATCACCTTCCTAAGGAAGTTGATAGTGGAAAACTCACATTTTGATGAATATTGTAGTCTTATTATCATTTAAACCATTATATTACTTCTTAGGAGAGAGAGACCATTCATAAACAGAAAGTTTTTGAACTGTTTCTCCACGGACTATGTTCTCTTATATTAGGTAATCTTGAATTGGGTAACCAGTAAAAGCTGTCAGCAAACTTCCAGTGATATGGCTATGACTTACTGGGAGCCAAATCACATGCTGTCATTAAAATTTTTAGGGTATAGTGTTGTTGGGAGATTGTAGTGTGTTATGATAACACTTTAGCGAAGCTGCTCTCTGGTCCTTGGCCAATGATACCAGGATATAGAATGCAAGCAGGGTTTCCAGGCAATAGTTTTATGATCCAACATTCTGTCACATTCTAGAGCACCTTCTACATGCTAAAATTACCATACCCACCCATCGACTAACCTTAGCCTCACTGATTTTCTCACAAAAACAAAAACAAAGCAGGGCCCTATTTTTTTTTTTTTTTTGAATTACACAATATTTATGAGTCTTTTTAAGCTACAACATGCCTGTAGTAATATAAGCATGAAAACGAAACAATCATTATGTCATTCATGTACATTGATGAGGATTTCCACCTATTTTTTATACTTCAATTTTCTCAATTCCAGAATGGAAAAAATACAACAGAGTTGCGAAGTATGGCCAGGACTCCAGTCATGAAGAATGTCATCATCATCCATTGAAACCATGAATCATAAACTGTGATGATATTGCACATTAACGCCACAAGTGGGAGCTTGACGGGTCTCTTCATGGAATGGACAATTTTTGGTTTACATAATTACACACAGATTTACATTATCTTGGGGATTAACACAGATTGTCAATTTAAATACATTAATTATGTAATTAGATGATCTGTGGCACCAGATTCCAGGTGTCATGGACGATATAATCATTGTTTTGTATAATTAAATAATCAAATAATGAGTTCATATAACATCATCCACATCCCTAAGGTGGCTCCAAACCAGGCTCATGAACGATGCTGTCGTGATTAATTTAAATATTTTAACTATATAATTGATATTAAGATGGTCTATGATAATTGCCTCCCACATCGCTTAACCACAATCCATTGATCATGTATTATCTAATGTCCTATTTTAATAATCAAATAACAACATAATCAGAGGATGAAATGGTCTGCCATTCTCCACACAATTTTCTCTCAGTTGCCTCCCACATGATTGTGGGAAACTCCCAGGTTCATCCCTTATTTAATCGCAGAGCACAGTAGTAACATGTTTACATGCTGAACTGTCCTTGTGTATGCAGGGTTTTTAGAAGATATCACATATTTAATGTTGGACGGCTGCCTCAAAAGAGATGGACTGAAATCTAATAATTGCTACGTCTAGTCTAACAAACGGATTATCACCTTCCTGAAGGAAGTCAACAATGTCAAACTCACCTTTTTGATGAATAATCGTAGTCTTATTATCTTTTGCTCCATAGTTTTACTTCTGAGGAGAGAGAGTATTCATAAACAGAAGACTCTGAACTGTTTCTCCACAGACTATGTTCTCTGATAATTAGGTAATCTTGAATTTGGTAACCAGGAAAAGCTGTAGGCACACTTCCAGAGGTGTGGCTATGACTTGGTTAGGCGAATCAAATGCTGTCATGAAAAAGGTTTAGGAGATAGTTATCTTGGCAGACTGTAATGTCCCATGATAACACTTTCTCGAAGCTGCTCTCTCGTCCTTGGCCCACGATACCAGGATACAGAATGCAAGGAGGGTTGCCAGGCAACATTTATGAACCAACATTCTGTCACATTCTAGTGCCCCTCCCACAGGCTAAAAGGAGTATACCCACCGGTGAAATAACCCTACAGCCTCACTGAGTTTCTCACAAATACCAAGCAGGGCTCTTTCTTTTGAGTTCTACATATTTACCCGTCTCTCAAGCTACAACATGCCTATAGTGACATAAGCATGAAAACGAAAGAATCATTGTGCCATTCAAGTACAATGATGAGAATTTTACTCTTGTTTTCAATTCTTCAATTTGCTAATTTCTAGAATGGAAACAATACAGTTAATCGCCTCTACCATATTCCTTTTCACTTTATTGAAAATAAAATAAACTCCTCTTCATCCTCTTACCATTAGAGGAGCTTGATCCCATGGTTTCTCAGAGTTGTTTAGATTTGCATTAGGCTGATGATTAAGGATTTTGAGCAGTGTCTTATGTTTCTTTCCAGTCATTTTGGATTCCTCAATTCACTGTTCTCTATAAAGTCCTGTACCCCGCTTTCTAATATGGTTATTTAGAGTGATTTATTGTTGGTGGTGTGTCATGTTATCAGCCCGACAGAGTTCATGAGATGAGATTCCCTGATCAGGAGATTATACAGTTATTCCTTTTTTAAAATCGGTGGTCACTGTGTCCTTCATGGGTCAGTTCCTTTGCAACCTCGCAGAAACTGATGATGCGGAACAGTACAGTTTTTTTTAAAATCGTGTAATGATTCCATTGTTAAAAATGTACTACTACATAATCAGTAATCACTCTATGAGGCAGTGTCACCCATTCTCTGGGCACTGCTTCTGGTACCGATCTCCTCCTGTGTCAATCCCAAAGCAGCCACATGACGGATGACACCATCATTAATAACGCAATCAAATAAGTTAATAATTGGATGGTCCTCCATACTTAACTTTCATAAGATGGAACCATTCTCCAGTGATTGTCAAGGAAGGAGTATTTAAATGATTATATACTGCCACGTGATTAACTCCCATGGAGGAATGGCCCTACTCCAGTCAAGATGAACAACATGTTCATCGATTCAAATAATGAATATATAATGAAAAATTATTGAATAAGGTCATGGTGGTGCATACTTAAATCCCACATGGAGAAGTCAGACTGATCTCTTCCTGGAATGATGATTCATTTATAAAATTAAATTGATAATTAATTAGCTGGCGTTTTATATTAACACTGAGGAGATGGCACCAAAGTCCTAAAACTATCGCTGATGTAATGACCTATTTACAGAGCTAAATGATGAAGTAATGAGATGATGTTCCATCGTCTCCTCACAAAATCTGACACCAAAAGGGACTTTGGGTCCATAACATTACCTGTATTTCAAATATGTTAATTAAGTGATGAATTATTATTTAATTTCCTAGATTAACAGGTAAATAAGCAAGTGTACTATTAGATGGTGTGATGTTCTGGCACGATGGACTCCCCTAAGGAGGCTAAAAACTTTAGTGGTCACTGAATACATAATGACAGATTTTCATAATTCAATGAATAAATATTAAACTAGTGGATGGTGTTATATGCATGAAACCTAAAGATTGATCAATACTGAAGAGTCATTGAGTTCTTATTCATAGATTTGAACAATAAAATGAATGAATGAAAAGATAATTTCTCATAATTCACCCCTAGAGAGATAACAAAATGATATCAACATTGATTTAAATAAATAAATAATGAAATCTCAAGAGTCACTTTAACACCAAGGGGGCTCCCGACTCCACTCGTCCTTGAGTAGAAAAAGACAGATTTAAATAATGAAATCATCAGATTGTCAGGTTGTCTGTCACACTTGATTCACACAAGGTGGCACCACACTTCAGGGTTCACAGATTATATAATGAAACAATTTAATAATTACATCTTTACATATGTAAGTCATTGAAATATTTCGTATCATCAATTCCTGGGCAGACTTGCCAGATATGAAAAAGTATGCTGTCAGCACGGTTTTTTAAAATTCCATTTGTTATGCACGTTTAAAACAGGATCAAACACCCATACATAAACACTTAGTGGAACTAGAACCTTGATGCAGATGGAGAGGACAAGACTATGCAGCAGAAACTCATACAAACAGCTTACCTGAACAAGGAGGAGCTAATGGTCACTAGACTGATATTTGTGATGCCAGCATGGGTCTGACTCAGGCCCCTCTGAATATGGATCTCAGCCTGAAGGACTGAGCAGTCTAAGAGACCTCAGACAGTGGAGCCAGGATTTATTCCTGGTGCACAAAAGGACTTTGCGAACATATCCCCCATGGACGGATAACAGCATTAATCTAGAGACAGGAGAGAAGCCCTAGTCCCTACTTCACATTACCTGTCAGATCTTCATGGCCCCAACGGGATGGCATTCCCCTACATATGGAATTGGGGTGGGGCGATAGGAGGGGAGGGTGGTTAGAGTGCATGTGAGAGGGCCGAGAATGTAAAAGGGAGGGAGGGAGGAAGGGAGGGAGGGAGAGGGAACTGGGATCGACATGTAAAATAAGAAATTAAATTAAAAAAAAAAAAAAAGCTTTGACTCCAAAATTTAAGTTTAAGGACAAGTTACTGGGGAAAAGGATTTTTATTTTTGTTTCCACAGAAAATGAATAGATGTGGATTCCTTACAGACTAATGTGGTTTGATCACGCCAGACCGCCTGAAACAGAGTACAAGGTGATCCTACATTCAAAACAGCTGAACAAAGTAGCCATGCAGACTACAGCCAGGATTTCTGAATCTTCTTCGAATCCCCCATGACAGTGCCCCTTACCAGCAGGAAGTAGTTTGGAAAGAACAACACCCAAATTCACAAATATTGTATATAAATGTTTGTTTTCATTTAATTGGACTTTGTTATAAAAAAAATAAAATAAATTAATAAATAAAAGAAATAAATTTTTAAAAAACAGTTTTAAAAAAATAAATAAATAAAATTCCATTACTTAATCGTCAGATAATCATACAGTCTTACCTGATGAATTCTGTTGGCATGATATCTTCACCAGCACCTGAATCTCTGTTGTATTGCAGTAAGACCTGAGATAATGGGCCCATTCCTGCCAAAGCAGTAGTAGCCAAAATGTTGATATCAGCTGAAAAAAGGCTGCAGCAGGGGCATCACCAGCATTGCTGAGAGAGAGATGGTCTTCTGTGTTCAGGGTCATCATCCTTTCGCCCGGTCGTGGGGATGGTTCTGACTTCCTTGGGCCACCTCTTCTTTTCATTGTAGATCACGAACGATGTGAAGAGGTGAGCACGAGGAGGTAGTCAATACCCAGACCAACATACTGGCCATGGTGAAGTCCTTGTACTTCTTGGAGTGCAACGTGGAATCTTCTGGACTCAATCTTCTAGCATCACTAGTACTCTGGGAGATGCATACATCATTCAGAATATGCTCTGCCCATGTTTACAACTTTCCTATCCTTGTCCCAGAAAGATATTTGCACCCTAATTGTAATCGGCGATGGCATTGTCTGTCATTTAAATAATTTAAAGGATTAAATAAGTCAGCAATAGCTAACTGTCACAATAAAGAGGAGATGTAGCATTTAGCTGTCAGGGAAGCATGGCCAGACTCCACTCGTGAAGGATGTCATCATCATCAATTGAAACAATGAATCATAAAATGCCGTCATCCTTGTTCCACTACTTCTTCTTATTGTAGATCACAAGCAATGTGTAGATGTGGAGGAAGGGCAGCGAGTAAACACCCAGACCACCATGCTGGGCTTGTTGAAGTCTTTGTACTTCTTGGAGGGTACCATGAAAACTTCTGGACTCAATCATCCAGCATCCTTAGTATTCTGGGAGATGCATAGATCATTCAGAAAATGCTCTGCCAACGTCTACAACTTTCCTAAACTTGTCCCTGACATATATTTTCACACTTATCAATGTCGGTGATGGCATTGTCTGTCGTTTAAATAATTTAAGGAATTAAATAAGTCATTAATACCCAACTGTCAGAATAATGAGGTGATGTAGCATTTAACTGGCAGGGAAGCATGGCCAGACTCCAGTCAGGAAGGATGTCATCATCATCAATTGAAACAATGACTCATAACCTGAGGGAGCTTTACAGGTCTTTTCATGGAATGGAGGAATTTTGGTTTACATAATTATGCAAATATTTATATTATCTTGGTTATTAACATGATTTAACAATTTAAATACTTTAATTATGTAATTAGAAGATCTGTGGCACCAAATTCCAGGTGTCATGGATGATATAATCATTGGTTTATATAACTAAATAATCAAATAATGAGTTCATGTAACATTATCCACTTACCAAAGGTGGTTCCAAACCAGACTCGAGAACGATGCTGTCGTGAGTAATTTAAATATTTTAACTACATAAATGATATTTAGATGGTCAATAATAATTCCCCCCCACATCATGGAACCACAATCCACTGATCATAGATTATCTAATGTCCTATTTTAATAATCAAATAACAACATAATCAGAGAATGAAATGGTCTGCCATAGTCGACACAGTTGACTCTTACTTGACTCCCACATGATTGAGTGAAACTTCCAGGTTCATCCCTTATTTAATCGCAGAGTTGAGTAGTAAAATGTTTAAATGCTAAAATGTCATTGTGTATGCAGGGTTTTGAGAAGATATTACATATTTATGTCGGACAGCTGCCTCAAAGGGATGGACTGCAATCCAATAATCCCTAAGTCTACTCTAACAAATGGATTATCACTTTCCTGAAGGAAGTCAACAATGTCAAACTCACCTTTTGATGAATAATCGTGAGACTTATTATCTTTTGTTCCATAGTTTTACTTCTTAGGAGAGAGAGCATCCCTAAACAGAAGCCTTTGAACTGTTTCTCCACAGAATCTGTTCTCCGATAATTAGGTAATCTTGAATTTGGTAACCAGTAAATGCTGTACGCAAACTTCTAGAGATTTGGCTATGCCTTGGTTAGGCGAATCAAATGCTGTCATGAAAAGTTTTAGGAGATAGTTAGCTTGGGAGGCTGTAGTATCCCATGATAACACTTTCTCGAAGCTGTTCTCTGGTCCTTGGCCCATGATACCAGGATACAGTATGCAAGCAGGGTTGCCAGGCAAAATTTATGATCCAACGTTATGTCATATTCAAATGCCCCTCCCACATGCTAAAAGTAGCATACCCACCGATGAACTAACCTTACAGCCTCATTGAGTTTCCCACAAAATCAAAGCAAGGCTCTTTCTTTTCAGTTATACATTTTTACCAGTCTCACAAGCTACAACATGCCTATAGTGACATAAGCATGAAAACGAAAGCATTGTTATGCCATTCAAGTACATTGATGAGTACTTCAAAACTGTTTTCTATGCTACAATTTTCTAATTTCTCGAATGGAAACAATACAATTAATCGCCTCTACCATAATCTTTTTCTCTTTATTGAAAATAAAATAAACTCCTCTTCATTCTCTTACTTTTAGAGGAGCTTGATCCCATGGTTTTTACATTTGTATTTGGCTGATGACTAAGGATTTTGAGCACTTTGTTATTTTTTTTTCAGTCATTTTGGATTCTAAAGTTGATAGTTCAATATTATGTCCTGTACCCTGCATTCTAATATCATTACTTAGAGTTATTTATTGTTGGTCGTGTGTCATGTTATCAGCCCGACAGAGTTCATGAGATAAGATTCCCTGATCAAGAGATTATTCAGTTATTCCATTTTTAAAATCGGTGGTGACCGATTTTTAAAATCAGTCCTTCTTGGGTCAGTTCTGTGGCAACCTCTGTGAAATTGATGATGCAAAACAGTACAGTTTTTTTTTTTAAATCGTGTAATCATTTGGTTGTTAAAAATCTATTATTACGTAATCAGTAATCACTGGATAACACAGTGTCGCTCATTCTGTGGGCACTGCTTGAGGAACCATTCTCTTGCTGTGTCAATCCCAAAGCAGCCAAATGACGGAGGACACCATCATTACTTTCACAATCAAATAACTTAATAATTAGATAGTCCTGCATACTTAACTTTCATAAGATGGATCCCAACTCCAGTGATTGTCAAGGAAGGAGTACCTACTCAATTAAATAATGCCACATGATCAACTCCCAAGGAGAAAAGGCCAGGCTCCACTCATTAAGAACAACTTCTTCATCAATTAAAATAATTAACATATAATGAAAAACGATTGAATATTGACATGGTGGTGCATACTTAAATCCCTCATGGAGTAGTAAGCAAAATTACTTAGTTGGCTAATTATGAGAACACTGACGAGATGGCACCAAAGTCATAAACCTATCGCTGATGTAATCATCTATTTACATAGCTAAATGATGAAGTAATGAGATGATGTTACATCATCAACTCCCAAAATCTGACTCCAAAAAGGTCTTATTGTTCAAAACATTACCTGTATTTTTAATACGTTAATTAAATGATGAATTATTATTTAATTTCCTAGTTTAACAGTTAAATAAGTAAGTGTAGTAGTAGATGATGTGATGGTTTGGCACGATGCACCCCCATAATGAGGCTCATAACTCCTGTGATCACTGAATCCTTAATGACAGATTTTCGTAATTAAAAGAATAAACATTAAACAAGTGGATCGTGTTTTATACGTGAAGCCTAAGGGATTGCTCAATCCTGAAGAGTCATTGAGTTCTTAATAATAGATTTGAACAAAAAAAGGATAGAATAAAGAGATAATTTCTCATAATTCACCTCTAGAGAGATAACAAAACAATTAACACCATCAAGTAGCATCCAGACTCCACTCTTCCTGGAGTAGAATAAGACAGATTTGATAAGTGAAATAATCAGATAGTTAGATCGTCTATCACTCTTGAGTCACACAAGGTGGCACCAAACTTCAGGGTTCACAGACTATATAATGAAACAATTTAATAATTGCATCTTTAAATATGTAAGTCGTTGAACTTTTTTGTATCATCAAATCCTGGACAGACTTTCCAGATATGAAAAAGTATGCTGTCATCACGTTTTTTTTTTTTTTTTTTAAATTCCATTAGTTAATCATCAGATGTCGAGTGCTATCGCCTTGCCTGCAAGAATGATGCTCAACAACAGGATTATTCTGCAGCTATGTTTATTGTGGGGCTCATTACAGCAAGTTGAGGGAAGACCTCGAGGAGGAAAAAGGGCTCTGCTTATATATGCTCAGAGGAGTCGTGTCCATTACTGACAGGTGCAGCCCGCAACGCTTGTAACGGTCACCCCATGACATGGATCACGCATCCATGCCTTGCTGGCTTATGGACAGGAAACCGGTGCCATCTTCAGGAATCGCACTTGTGGCGCTCTACATCTCCCCCTTTTTTGTTTTATAAATGCAACATGCAAGGGTAGTGGTCTGATCTCCAGTAATGAGATGGACATTGTAATGACCCTGAATCCTGGTAGTCAGCCAAGTCAGTGCCATACCCGTCCAGCTTCTTTTCCCTGGAGGTGGGGCCTTGGACACCAACCCACATGCAACCAGACTTGCCCTTCTCGGATCTGCTCATGGCCAGAGTCAACCCGGAGTGCAGTGCTAAGCCAAACAACCTGAGCATGAAGAATTTATTACAGAGGCTAAACTCAAGAAGCACCTGTCTGCGTGCAATGGGAAAAAAACCCCACAGAACCTTAGGGCTGTTTCTGGTAAAAAAAAAAAAAAAAAAAAAAAAAAAGTGGACATCCTAACCTGGTGCAATGTCATAGAAGACTCAGGGTGCAAGGGCTGTCCTATTGGACAACTAATGTCCTTTTTTTAACTTGCTTAGAGAAGCCTATCTCCATACCAGCTAGGGCTTGAGTGATAACCACTTTGTCATGTGTCTGTTGAGCATGTAGCTTACACAACAACCAGAGCAGGAGTACCACCCCACCATATAAGAGCAGGCCAAATCCCATTACACCCGTCCACTCCTTTAAGTGGGAAAAAGCGGTGGAGATCCAGGAGAATGATCCTTCTGATAGAGAACTGTCCACACGGGTGGAATTCACATGGAAGATGGCCTTACTGAGTTGGTCCACCAGGCTATCAAATTCTCTTGTCCATTCACCTAAAAGACACTGAAAAAGTTGTTTAGAAAGGTTACTTGTTCATTATGATGACTGGGCATGGGTTTAGGAAATGCCGACAATATTCCCCATCTTGGTTCTGCTGATATCCGCGGAGGATTCACAAGGAGTATCATTAACCACAGGAGCCACAGGAGCATCTTCTTGAGGGATGGTTGTCACTCTTCGAGATAATCGCTCTGGTACCCAAATTGGATTTTCTCCGTCCTGTGGAAAAACACAAATATCTCCCCTGGATCTTATTAAGATAGGATCCGGGCCTTTCCATGTATCTGAGAGCACATCTTTCCATTTGACTTGTTCTTTTGGAGGTATGGGCCAGAGGTCATGTCTATCAGCCGCTGAATGACCATTAAAATCCAAGTTTAAAAAATTTAAAGTAAGGAGTGAAAAAGATATGGCGGCTTTTGGTGAAAGAGAGGGTATTTACTCTATTCCCGTTTTTTGTTTTATTAGATAAGATTTGAGCGTCTGATTGATGCGTGCCACAATGCCTTGCCCTTGTGGATTATAAGGTAGAACAGTGAGGTGTTTGACACCCATCTGTTGACAAAAATGCTTAAATTTTTCAGAAGTATATGCAGGTCCATTATCTGTCTTCAATATTTGAGGCATGCCCCAAGCACTCCAGGCTTCGAGGCAGTGCTGGATGACATGAGAGGCCTTTTCCCCTGTTAGTGGGGAGGCATGGATAATACCCGAGCAGGTATCCACAGAAACATGTAAATATTTAATTTTTCCAAAAGATGACACATGAGTGACATCCATTTGCCATATTTGTAGAGGCCGAAGGCCTCGTGGGTTAATGCCCACATGAGGTGCTGGAAGAAATTCATAACAATTTTTGCATTGCAAGACTATTTCCCGTGCTGATGCTCTGGAAATAGAAAAACGCTTTTGCAGGGCTTCTGATGTTACATGAAATAATGGATGAAATTTAGTGGCTGCTTCTATAGGATCTAAAATAGCAAAAGCTGCTGCTCGAGTGGCCAAATCTGCCAGATTATTCCCTTGTGCCATTGGCCCGGGCAGAACTGAATGGGCATGGATATGGATAATGAAAACAGGATATTGTCTTGCTAATAAACATTTTTGGATCTCCTTAAACATCTCAGACACTGTACTAGAAGGCTTAATTAATCCAGCTAATTGTAAGGTTTTAACAGCATTGACTACATAAACAGAGTCAGAGACCACATTCAAAGGTCCAGGAAACACCTTTAATACCTCAAAAACTATGTTACATTCCACCATTTGTGGGGAGTCTGGTGCATATCTGTGAGTGGTAACAACTCCTTCATGTACATAAGTGTAAAGTGTATAGGTTTTTCCACCTTCCGCTACTGGTTTGGTCCCTCTGCTGCACCAGCCCCAAATAACACACTGAGACTCTGTATTAGATATAATTCTGTTGGCCCTGTTACTTGTTTCTTATCGGCTAGCTCTGTCTTAAATATTAACCCATTTGTATGTATTTCCACGTGGCCTTACTGAGAGTGGAGGAATGGCAGTTCTGTTCTCTCCAGGCTCTCCATCCTGACTCCTCCTTACTACTTCCTATTTCCCCCTTGTCTCCTAGTCCCTCCTATCTTGCTTTCCTATTGGCCAACAGTGCTTTGTTCATTAACCAGTATGAGAAACATATATGCATAATGGCATCTCCCATCACATAAGCCCCTATTCCTGTTTTTGATCCATCTGTATACACTATCCCCCCATCAGGGAGAGGCGTGGCACTTACCATTTTTGGAAAAAATCAAAGGATGTGTTCTAGCAAATGTTAATAAAGTATGTTTAGGATAATGGTTATCAAAAGTTCCCAAGAAGGTAGAGGCAAGAATTGCCCAATCATCACTCATAGCACATAGGGTCTGAAATTGTTCCATATTATAAGGTGTAATAATTTGCTTAGGAAACTCCCCAAAATGGGTAAGAGCCGTTTTTAAGCCCTTCAGGGCAATTTTTGCAACAGCAGTTGGATAATATTCTATAGTTTTTGCTGGGGAAGCTTGAGGGTGTATCCAAATTAATGGACCATTTTGCCATAAGACTGCAGTTGGCAGCCAAGCAGTCTGTAACACACAAAGATCAAAAGGCTCCTGCGCTGAGATTCTAACTAATTGTGCTGCAGTGATCGCATGCTCCACCTTATGGAGAGATTCCTCAGCTGCAGGAGATAGGGTTCTTAATGAAGTCAATTGTGGATCCCCTTCAAGCACATCAAACAAAGGTTTTAACTCTGCTGTGGGTATTTTTAAATAAGGCCGTAGCCAGTTAAAATCTCCTACTGATCATGGATTATCTAATGTCGTATTTTAATGATCAAATAACAACATAATCAGATGATGAAATGGTCTGCCATACTCAAAACAGTTGACTCTCACTTGACTCCCACAGGATTGTGTGAATCTCGAAGGTTCATCCCTTATTTAATCGCAGAGTTGAGTAGTAAACTGTTTAAATGCTAAAATGTGATTGGATATGCAGGGTTTTGAGAAGATATCACATATTTAATGTTGGACTAAATCTACTCTAAGAAATGGATTATCACCTTCCTGAAGGAAGTTAACAATGGAAAAATCACCTTTTGATGAATGACTGTAAGTCTTATTATCTTTTGTTCCATAGATTTACTTCTTAGGAGAGAAAACATCCATAAACCAAAGTCTTTGAACTGTTTCTCCACAGACTAACTATGTTCTCCAATAATTAGGTAATCTTGAATTTGGTAACCAGTAAAAGCTGTAGGCAAACTTCCAGTGATTTGGATATGACTTGGTTAGGCGAATCAAATGATGTCATGAAAAGTTTTAGGAGATTGTTTTCTTGGGAGACTGTAATGTCCCATGATAACACTTTCTCGAAGCTGCTCTCTGTTCCTTGGCCCATGATACCAGGATACAGAATGCAAGCAGGGTTCCCAGGCAACATTTATGATCTAACATTCTGTCACATTCTAGTGCCCCTCCCACTTGCTAAAAGTAGCATACCCACCTATGAAGTAACCTTAAAGCCTCACTGAGTTTCTCACAAAAACAAAGCAGGGCTTTTTCTTTTGAGTTCAACATATTTACCCATCTCTCAAGCTACAACATGGCTTAGTGACATAAGCATGGAAACGAAAGCATCATTATGCCATTGAAGTACATTGATGAGTATTTTAAACCTGTTTTCTATGCTTCAATTTTCTAATTTCTAGAATGGAAACAATACAGTTAATCGCCTCTACCATAATCCTTTTTTCTTTATTGAAAATAAAATAAATTCCTTTTCATCCTAGTCCCTTTAGAGGAGCTTAATCCCATGGTTTCTCAGAGTTGTTTAGATTTGCATGTGGCTGATGACTAAGGATTTTGAGCAGTGTCTTATGTTTCTTTCAGTCATTTTGGATTCCTCAATTGACTGTTTTCTATTAAGTCCTGCACCCCGCTTTCTAATATGGGTATTTCCTGTTATTTATTTTTGTTGGTGTGTCATGATATTGAAAGACCTAAAAAGTAATGTTAATGATGGACTAACCTAGAAACCAATATCTGTTCCTTGGAATTTGCTAGCTTCCACTCACAAGGCCCTGAGATAAGAAGAATTCACACTACCCCTCCTTTCCTGTGAGTCAACAGGTGGTAAATAGGGTGAAGAGATAGCTGTAACTCTGGTTTGCCCAGACAAGATTAATTAGCACACCTGAGGCCCTAAGGTCTGCTGACCCTAATAACAGACCATCCGGCCTCCAAGGGTCATATACTCAATGGACAGAGGGTCCCACCCCCTCCCTAAGCTTGTGGGTTTGCCTGTAAAAACACCTGGTCCCAGGGGAGGGGGCTTCTCCCTAGCCTGCGTGCTGGAGGAGCCCATTTGCACAAATGTTTCCTGTTCATTAAAGCCTCTTGCATTTTGCAGCAACTGGACTGGACATTGAGTTTTTGGGGTATCAACCGAACCTGGAAGACTCCTCATTCTGAGGGTCTTACATTATCAGCCCAACAGAGTTCATTAGATGAGATTCCCTGATCAAGACATGTAAGGAGTTCGGTTTTTCCGCCTGCCGCCTGGTCTTGTCCCACCACCAAGCCAGCCCCAAATAACACACAGAGACTCTGTATTTGATACAATGCTGTTGGCCCTGTTACTTGTTTCTTCTCGGCTAGCTCTGCCATAATTATTAACCCATTTCTGCTGATCTATGTATTTCTCTTACCGGGGAGCTGGCGGCATACTGCTTTCTTCAGACTCTCCATCTTGACTCCTCCTTACTACTTCCTTATTTCCTCCTTGTCTCCTAGTCCCTCCTATCTTCCTTTCCTATTGGCCAACAGTGCTTTATTATTAACCAGTATGAGAAACATATATACATAATGACATCTCCCATCAAAGACATTATTCATTTATTCCATTTTAAAAATCGGTGGTGACTGTGTCCTTCATGGGTCAATTCTGTTGCAAGCTCTCAGAAACTGATGATGTGAAACAATATAGTCTTTTTTAAATTGTGTAATAATTGGAATGTTAAAAATCTCCGATTACGTAATCAGTAATCACTGGATAAAGCAGTGTCCCTCATTCTTTGGGCACTGCTTCTGGTACCAATCTCCTGCTATGTCAATGTCACAGCAGCCAAATGACGGATGACACCATCATTTTTTCTGCAAATATGTTAATAATTGGATAGTCCTGCATACTTCACTTTCATAAGATGGAACCCAACTCCAGGGATTGTCAAAGAAGTAGTACTTAGATAATAAAATCATGCCACACAATTAACTCCCAGGGAGGAAGGCCAGACTCCAGTCATGAAGAACAACATCTTCATCGATTTAAATAATTATTACATAATGAAAAATGATTGAATAATGACAAGGTTGTGCATACTTAAATCCCACATTGAGTACTCAGACTGATCTCTTCCTGGAATTTATTTATTTAAAAATTAAATTTATAATTAATTCATTGGAGTTTTAAATTAACACTGACAAGGTGGCACCAAAGTCCTAAACCTATCACTGATGTAATGATCTATTTACATAGCTAAATGATGAAGTAATGAGATGATGTTACGTCATTAACTTCCAAAAGAGACTCATGGTCCATAACATTACCTGTATTTTAAATAAGTCAATTAAATAATGAATTATTATTTAATTTCCTAGTTTAACAGTTAAATAAGTAAGTTTAGTATTAGATGATGTGATGGTCTGGCACGATGGACTCCCATAAGGAGTCTCAAAACTCCAGTGATCACTGAATACATAATGACAGATTTTCATAATAAAATGAATGCCACAGCTGCCCCAGTGGAGACAGTGTAGCAATGGCTGAGAGAAATCTCAATGGCTACCTGTCCAGAGGTTCATACCACATGTAGTTTCACCTCCTGGGGAAAAGTGGTTCAGGACCCTGGTGGTGATTGCCTGACTGAAAGTCTGGAAGGGGTGCTAGGTGTTTGTTTTGCTATGATAGCTTTAATGCTTTTGTCATAGGTGTTTTGGTCTTTAGCTCCACTGTTAATTCAGAGAAGCCCAGAAAACACTTAGATATAGTTTCAGGGACAGAAAGAGACACAGACCAGCCCTCAGCTACAAACCCAGGGCACCAGTGGAGACTTCAGGTGTCAGCCCAAGGCCTAACAAATTAACATACCTAAAGCTATAGGAATTTGCCCACAAGATGAGCCTGCCTAATTAGACCACCAACAGCAAAGCTGTTGTGGGATTTACTACTGAGTTTTTAGGGCACCTATATCATTAAAACAGTACAAGAGTTCTTATCAATGCTGTTAAAAGTTTACTGACCAGAGACAATGATTATTCTCTAAACTCAGTAAATCTAATCCCTGGTAAGCTGACCACAAGCAAGCCAAAATAAACATGATATGTATTTATGATCTCGTGCTCCAAAATAATTGTTGACATTTCTATAATATGTCGGTAAATTTTAAACTGTGGCCAAAGATCTCTTCCTTGAACTTTCTGCCTAAAAACCTTATGCTCTGAAGTAAAAATCACAGCAGTTGCAAACCTCCTCGAGTGTGTTTGTGTCTGTCAAGCCGAAGCCACTCCTGACCTGGTCATCCAAGTCTTGTTCTCCCTGAAGACCCGTTGCCCACTGAAAGGTCTGTGGCAGCTGGTGCCTAAACAGGGACCCTCGGACAGGTAACTCTTTTCAAGGAGTGGATAGGTGCTCACCAAGGGAACTGCAGTCCTGCCAGTGAAGATAGGCTTGTTAAGGGTGTGTAATCTGGGAAGTTAAGATGATAAGCTTGGGCTCAGAGGAACAGAAAATGTTCATATCAGTCTTGACACATATGCTAGCAGAAAAATGTTTAAAAGTGTCTGATGCCACCTCAAAAGAGTTTTACTTAAAACAATTAGTATGGGAATATGCTAATACATTATGGAAAGATTTAATCAGGCCCATAAGGAAAACAGGGTCAATACAAGATTACATAAAAGTATATGCAGATGCCTCACCTGCTATAGTGCAAGGGATGGCTTATGCAGCAGCTATGCAAGGGAAGAAATTCTCTGCTTTTGTGAAACATACATATGGGGGAGGCAATGGTAAGAATCCAGCCCCCAATAGTTTTAATTGTGGAGAACCAGGCCATATGAAAAAAGACTGTAATAAGGGAGGACAGGTTGGAAGTCCTAAAAAGATTCCTGGCATTTGCCCAAGATGTAAAAAGGGAAGGCATTGGAGGAGTGAGTGTCATTCCAAGTTCTCCAAAAATGGGACTCAAATTGAAGGAAGTCCTAAGGAGGAATCAAAAACCTAGTAAAGGGGCAGCCTCTCAGCCCCCCAAACAAAGAGTGGAAGAGAATGGATAGGAAAGAGGGTAAATGAAAAGAATAAGAAAAAAAGAAAGAAAAAAAAAGAAAGAAAAAGAGAAAAAAAATGGAAGACAAGGCATGGCAAGGCAAGTCAAGGAAAGACAAATGAAGGTAATGGAAAAAAAAAAGGGGGAAGTGAAAGGATGAAAATGGCAGGAAATGTAAGGAAATTAAAGGAATTATAAGGCAATGCAACAATAAAAAATGGCAAGCACGGCAAGTAAAAGCAAGGAAAAAGAAGAATCATGAAGGCAAAGGAAGGGATTGGAAGGCAAGACGATATAAGTCAAAGGAAGGTAATGTAAGGAAAGGGGAATTAAAAGGCAAGGCAAAGTTATAAATGGTAAGGCAAGAGTAGGAAAGGGAGTCAGCATGATAAAGTTAGGCAATATCATTAAAGGGAAGAGTAAAAAAGGGGAGGGAAAGAAACAAAAGGCAATGCAAAGGAAGAAAAGGAAAAGAGAGACCCAGGCAACCTCTCTGCAAGGAAAGAGGCTGACCCTGAGGAGGAGGTGGCCAAATATGAGCTGGACTATTATCATGACTTCCTTAACATTGCTCCTTCCTCTGCTTGGCAAATGCAGCAGGTCATTCTGCCTAGCCACTCCTCAAGGAGAATTCCAAACCCTACTGCCCTACTGCCCTACTGCCCTCCCCCCAATGCTGTTCCAGGGTTTAGGGAAGCAAGATTAGGCCCTGCATATGCACCAGGTCAGCAGGAACTGTCGGTGCTGAGAACTCAGTTGCTACAATGGTGGTTATTTACTTTTCAAGCAGCTACAGTCACAGATGAACTGCAGGGGGCAAACCCAGGCCCAGAGAGCAAAGGCAGGACCAGACCTAGAGGCCTGCAGTCTTAGGAGCTGCTGTGTATGGAAAAATTAATGCAGCCTGTCAGAAACTTGTGAATTTATTGAAATTTGTTCAGCTTTTGGATGCTCATAGTTCAAAGGTTATCTATAACAGCTGCATTAAAAGAGATTTCAATTAAGGATGTTTTATTTCAACAAACTAATCTTGGTCTAAAGAAAAGGAGAGCTAAAATATGAATGTATGCTCTGTATGTATGGTGTGGCCACACATGTGAGTGTCTGAGTGTCTGAAGTGTGATTGTGAATATGGGAATGTGTGAATTCCAACAATAGGTACTACTTGAATTGCTTGAGATTAAGAGAGAGAGAGAGAAAGAGAGAGAGAAAGAGATCAAGGTTGAAGATCTGCATCACCCATGACTATCTTGCAGAGTGACACAGTAGGAAATAGTCATGGCCAAAACGGCCTGAGCGCCAGAGAAATCTGTATGGATGGCTGAAAAGAGTTTAACAGAGGAGGGAACACATAAATCTTCCTGAGTTTTGGGGGTTATAAAAGAAATTGAAAGAATAGAGGTTAATGTAAGGTTTGAGAAAAGCTATTGAAAGGAGGCCTCAGTGAAGATGCAAATGAGACCTTGTCAGCTATTTAGAAAAAGCCTCAGGGAACTGCAGCCCTGTTAGACCCCCCCCCCAACCTAGAAAGGTGTCAATAAAAATGCAAATGAGACCACGTAAGCTAATGAAAGTTTTACAGGTTAGAGTTTAGAGTCGAAAAAGTTTTCAAATGTATTTGGGACTTACGATATATCCTAAAGAAATTAGACCTCAAAAAATTAGAAATTAGAAAAGATAGCTTATGATCATTGAATGATTTTCAGAAGTTATTAGGAAATATTCCAATGGTTACATCATTTTTTTTTAAAAAAGCACCTACTGGTGATTTGAAACCTTTAAACAATATCCTGAAAGGAGATAGTGATCCCAATTCACCTAGAAAGTTAACTGAAGAGAGTAGACAAGTTCTGTTACAATTGGAAAATACAATCCCATGTCAGCAGATGCTATATTGACTATGCAAAACCATGAGAGGTTTATGTGCTTTCTACATAGCATAGTCCGTCTTCTGTCTTATGGCAAAGGGGACCATTGTTATGGTGGCATTTACCTGTTTCCTCAGTCAAAATGTTTAATCCTTATTTTAAAGCTTGTATGGTACAAAATGCTATATGCTGTCTAAGGAGATATTTGGACAAAAAAAAACAAGCATAATACATGTTCCCTATACCAAATAGTAAGTTAATGGTTATTTCAAAACCTTTACAACCAGCAATTAACTGGCAAAGGAATGTTTACTTAGATGGTGAGGGGTTCCCTCCCCTTTTCTGAGATTGGGCTCAGGCACCAGCCATGGCACACCTGATTTAAGGAGTTAATTTTCTTTTATCATTAGAAGTTTCCTTTCTCTGTATAGAGTTAGAGTTAAGTTTTCAAGCTCTTATTAATTATAATTTTTGGTCCATCAGCTTTTTCTCAGTTTTTGGAAAAAAATGATAATCAGTTTATAGACATTACAATTTGTACTAATACATCCTTTTGTATTCCCAAAAACTGTAAGGGGTAATCCTATAAAAAATGTTGTTAGTTTCTCCTGGTGGTTCTTCTGAAGAAAAGCAGCTTATGTTATTTACTGATGGGAAAAGAATAATCCATCTTTAGCTCAAATAGTTCAGTTACAAGCTGTTATAATAGTTATTCAGCTTGCAATACATGATTCATTTAATTTATATTCTAAAAGTCATTATGTTTTCAGAGCTCTTCAAGTTTTAGAAATAGTGCCATACAGTGGAACTAGTAATAATCAGGTTAAAATATTGTTTGAGCAAATTCAAAGTGTCATTCATTATAAAGAGAGTCACTGTGCTTTGTGGGTCATATAAGAGCTCATTCAAATTTCCCTACCCACTGGCTAAAAGTCATGACTGATAGACTGATTAAAATGGTTGCTGTATCTCAGGTAAAATTAGCTCATCAGTCACACAGCTTTCCTCAACAAAATAATAATAGTCTAATAAAAAAAAAGTTTGCTTTAACTACAGAGACTGCTCAACAAATTGTTAAACAATGTGATGTGTGCCCACAATATTTACCTGTAACTAATATAGCAGTAAATACTCAGGCCTGCATCCTAATCATTTATGGCAAATGGATGTTACTCATATTGCAAAATTTGGCAAATTAAAGTATATTCATGTGACAATCGATACATATTCAGGCTTTTTAATGGTCACTACACAAACTGGAGAACCCACTAAGCATGTGATAAGTCATTGTTTAAAATGTTTTGCTTCCATGGGAGTTCCTTTTAAAATCAAGACAGACAATGTTCCCGTTTATACTTCTAGAGGGTATAAAGAGTTTCTGCAGAAATGGCAAATAGAAGGATCCACAGGGATACCTTTTAATCCCCAAGGACAGGCAATAGTGGAAAGTAGTCATCAGCTTTTAAAAGCTCAGATCATAAAGTTAAAGGCTTCAGCGTCTTATTTGACTCCTCATCATGTGTTAGCACATGCTCTGTTTGTGCTTAATCATATGAATGTTAATGATAAGGGTCTCAGTATAGCTGAGAGACACTGAAACACTCAGGCTGCTGCTGAGCCTCAGCCTCTGGTTCACTGGAAGGATCTGTTAACTGGTCAATGAAAAGGGCCAGGTAGGCTAATCGCCTCTGGAAGAGTCTATGTTTGTGTTTCCACAGAATGAAGACTCCCAATCTGGGTCCCAGATCAATTCATTATCAATTCATCGGACCCTATCAGCAAAAGGCTCTCACAGAAAACAAAGAGGTGGAGAAACCAAGAGCTGCAGACAATGAGGAAGCAGCTGACGAGTCTGATGATAGCAAATAAAGAAAATGAAACCACCTCCAAATCTAAACAGCACTGCAATCTGCCGACACAGACTCTTGCTGTACTAGCTCAAACGAAAGCTCCTAAGACTCCTATAGCAATTTATTTTAGCTTTTCTTGCTGTCTTGTCAATAAATTCTGGGGTAAACAGGGAAAGTTACCAGGCTCACATTCCCAAGCCTTGGCTCTTACATGGATGGTTTGGGAAAATACAGAGCTCATTAACATCATGACTAATGTTACTGATGTGCTAGAGGGGATACCAGATTTTCATATGGGGATGAATTCATCTGGGTATGTGAATTATGAGGGTAGATCAGATTCCTTACCAATTTGCATAACACTTAGTGGTATCCCTCCAGCTGTTTGTTTGCATGTCAGCTATAGAACTTTCCTCACTGACACTTCTGAAAATAAGCATGTTACAGACAAGAGTCAAAAATAGTGGCCTATGTGGCAACTACAAATTGCTACTTTAGGGCACTCTAATTTTAATGAGACTGTGGTAATAAATCAGCCTCTGCCTTCTAGATTGCCACTTTGCTCGGCAAAATACAAAAAAAAAGATAGTTTATAGGAGGAAAATGAAGATAAGATGCCTAACTGGCTTCATTGAGGATTTCCTCACACTGGAACAAGGTTTTCTCCAATGGCTTCAGGAGAAATTATCTGGGATTTTTCTGTACTATCACCTGATCATGGCTATTCTGGCTACCTTAAGGAACATTTTGCTCAATTTAGAGGATACACTCTTCCAAAAAGCGAGCCCATAAGGAGATGGTATTCAGCAGAGTGGGTATCACCTGTATGGTATTTGCAAAAACCGCATGGGACATACGGGATTCCTCAGTCAGATCTGTTCAGGTTAGTTGCAGCAGCCAATGTTATAGTATTTAAAAAAACAAACAAACAAACAAAAAAAAAAAAAACAAATAAAGGCTGCCAAGTCCATAGCTTGTCTCTCTTACCAATATGCATTAATGTTTGGACATAAAATATTCATGCTTATCAAGAAAGAAGGGGACTCATTTTTTGTTGAGTGTCAATCCTGCATATTAACTAATTGTGTACAATAAGGTTATGATAATCCTTTTAAACTATATTGATTGTTAAAAGGCCTGCTTATATGATGCTGCCAGTAGATTTGGGTAATGATACTTGGTATGATAATTTGGCTATAAACATGTTTACCAAAATTAATGAATTGATTAGGCCAAAAAGATTTGTTGCTTCATTAATTTTAAGAATGACAGTACTGATAGACTTTTTGACTTCTTTTGCAGTTTCAACAACAGCATTAGAAAAGGAAATGCAGACAGCTTCCTTTGTGAATGTCAGAACAGAGGTTAATAGATCCGAAATTAGAAACTAGATTAAATGCTTTAGAAGAAGCAATGATAGAAATGGGTCAAGACATACAAAATCTTAAGACACAGTTAGCAATTGAATGCCATGCAGAGTTTAAGTATATATGTGTTACACCTCTTCCATACAACTCTTCCTCTAATTGGAATGAAACTAAGGCACATTTCTTGGGTGTATGGGAGGATACCAATTTAACCTATGATATCAAGGCATAGCAAGAGGATATTACAGTTTTGAGTCAGAAAAATATATTTACTTGGGAAATTTCAGTCCTAGGATCAACATTTTTAGAAAACCTAAGACCCCTGAATGATTAAGCTGGACTCAATATTTTGTTTTCCTAGAAATTGGAGCTGCTATTTTATTTATAGTGTGTTTGGTCTTTCCTATTCTTTTCAGAATAGCACTTCAGTCCATAAGCACATTCCAGCAAGATTTCCAGCTGTTCCGCTTAAAAAATAATAAAGCGGGAACTGCCACACCAGCCCCAGTGGAGACAGTGTAGCAATGGCTGAGAGAAATCTCAATGGCTACCTGTCCAGAGGTTCACACCACCTGTGGTTATGCCTCCTGGGGAAAAGTGGTTCAGGACCCTGCAGGTGATTGCCCTACTGACAGTCTGGAATGGGTGCTAGGTGTTTGTTGTGCTATGATAGCTTTAATGCTTTTGATCATAGGTGCTTTGGATTATAGCTCTACTGTTAATTCAGAGAAGCCCAGAAAACACTTAGATATAGTTTCAGGGACAGAAAGAGACACAGACCAGCCCTCACCTACAAATCCCAGGGCACCAGTGGAGACTTCAGGTGTCAGCCTAAGGCCTAATAAATTAACATACCTAAAGCTATAGGAATTTGCCCACAAGATGACCCTTCCTAATTAGACTGCCCACAGCAAAGCTGCTGTGGGATGTACTACTGAGTTTTTAGGGCTCCTAAATCAATAAAACAGTACAAGAGTTCTTATCAAAGCTGTTAAAAGTTCACTGACCAGAGACTATGATTATTCTCTAAGCTCAGTAAATCAAATCTCTGGTAAGCTGACCACAGGCAGGCCAAAATAAACATGATATGTATTTACGATCTCATGCTCCAAAATAATTGCTGACATTTCTATTATATGTCGGTAAATTTTAAACTGTGGCCACAGATTTCTTCCTTAAACTTTCTGCATAAAAACCTGATGCTCTGAGGAAAAATTCGCAGCAGCTGCAAACCTACTGTGTGTTTGCATCTGTCTGTCAAGCAAAAGCCACTCCTGACCTGGTCATCCAAGTCAGTCTCCCTGCAGACCCGTCGCACACTGAAAGGTCTGCAGCAAATGAATAAAAATTAAACAATGGGATGGTGTTTTATGAGTGAAGCCTAAAAGATTGCTCAATATTCAAGAGTCATTGAGTTCTTAATCATAGATTTGAACAATAAAATGAATGAATAAAGAGATAATTTCTCATAATTCACTCCTAGAGAGATAACAAAATGATATCAACGTTGATTATAGTAAATAAATAATGAAGTCACATGTGACACTTTAACACCAATAAGGTGGATCCAGACTCTACTCTTCCTGGAGTAGAAAAAGACATATTTGAATAATGAAATAATCAGATAGTTAGATCGTCTTTCACACAAGGTGGCACCACACTTCAGGGTTCACAGATTATTTAATGAAACTATTTAATAATTACATATTGATATATGTAAGTCATTGACATTTTTCTTATCATCTATTCCTGGATAGAATGCCAGATAAGAAAAACTATGCTGTCATCATGGATTTTTAAAATTCCATAAGTTAATCGTCAGATAATCAAACTATCTTGCCTGATGAATTCTCTTGGCCTGATATCATCACCAGCACCTGAATCTCTGTTGTGGTGTGGCAGGACCTGAGATGATGGGCACATTCCTGGCATAGCAGTAGTAGCCAAAACATTGATATCAGCTGAAAAGTTGGCTGCAGCAGGGGCATCACCAGCATAGCTGAGAGAGAGAGAGATGTTCTTCCATTTTCTGGGTCGTCAAACTTTTGTGAGGTCTCGGTGATGGTGCCAACCTCCTTGTGCCACTACATCGTCTCATCGTAGATCACTTCCTATGTGAAGATGTGGAAGAAGAGCAGGTAGAAAACACCCACACCAACATGCCGGCCTTGGTGAAGTCTTTGTACTTCTCGGAGGGCACCATGCAATCTTCTGGACTCAATTACCCAGTATCCCTAGTACTCTGGGAGATACATAGATCATTCAGAAAATTCTCTGCCAATGTCTACAACTTTCCTAACCTTGTCCCTGACAGATACTTGCACCCTAATCATAATTGGTGATGGCATTGTCTGTTGTTTAAATACTTTAAAGAATTAAATAAGTCAGCAATAGCTACCTGTCACAATAAAGAGGTGATGTAGCATTTAACTGGCAGGGAACATGGCCAGACTCCATTCATGAAGGATGTCATAACATCAATTGAAACAAGGAATCATAAAATGTAATGATATTGCACGTTAACTCCACAGGAGTGAGCTTTACAGGTCTCTTCATGGAATGGAGGATTTTTGGTTCACATAACTATACACATATTTACATTATCTTGGGTATTAACATGAATTGTCAATTTAAATACTTTAATTATGTAATTAGAAGATCTGTGGCTCCAGATTCCAGGTGTCATGGATGATATAACCATTGTTTTATATAATTAAATAATGAAATATTGAGTTCATGCAACATCATCCATCTCCCTAAGGTGGATCAAAACCAGACTCGTGAACGATGCTGTCATGATTAATTTAAATATTTTAACTACGTAATTGATATTGAGATGGTCTATCATAATTGCCTCCCACATCGTGGAACCACAATCCACTGATCACAGATTATCTACTTTTTAATATTCTAATAACAACATAATCTGAGGATGAAATGGTCTGCCCTACTTGACACAATTGACTCTCAGTTGACTCCCACATGACTGTGAAACTCCCAGGTTCATCCCTTATTTAATTGCAGAGTTGAGTAGTAAAAGGATTAAATGATGAAATGTCATTGTTTATGTAGGATTTTAAGAAGGTATCACATATTTAATGTTGGACGGCTGCCTCAAAAGAGATGGACTGCAATCCAAGGATCCCTAAGTCTACTCTAACAAATGGATTATCACCTTCCTGAAGGAAGTTAACAATGGAAAACTCACCTTTTGATGAATAATTGTCTTATTATCTTTTGTTCCATAGTTTTACTTCTTAGGAGAGAGAGTATTCATAAACAGAAGACTTTGAACGGTTCCTGCACAGATTAGGTTCTCCGATAATAAGGTAATCTTGAATTTGGTAACCAGTAAAAGCTGTAGGAAAACTTCCAGAGATTTGGCTATGACTTGGTTAGGCGAATCAAATGCTGTCATGAAAAGTTTTAGGAGACAGTTATCTTGGGAGACTATAATGTCCCATGATAACACTTTATCAAAGCTGCTCTCTGGTCCTTGGCCCATGATACCAAGATACAGAATGCAAGCAGGGTTGCCAGGCAACATTTATGATCCATCATTCTGTTACATTCTAATGCCCCTCCCACATGCTGAAAGGAGCATACCCACCGATGAACTAAACTTACAGCCTCACTGAGTTTCTCAGAAAAACAAAACGGGGCTCTTTCCTTTGAATTATACACATTTTCCAGTCTCTCAAGCTACAACATGCCTATAGTGACATAAGCATGAAAATAAAAGAATCATTATGCCATTCAAGTACATTGATGAGTATTTTAAACCTGTTTTCTATGCTTCAATTTTCTAATGTCTAGAATTGAAACAAAACAACAAATCGCCTCTACCATAATCCTTTTCTCTTTATTGAAAATAAAATAAACTCCTCTTCATTCTCTTACCTTTAGAGGAGCTTGATCCCATGGTTTCTCAGAGTTAAGTTTGCATTTGGCTGGTGACTAGGGATTTTCAGCACTGTCTTAAGTTTCTTTCAGTCATTTTGAATTCCTCAATTGATAGTTCTCTATTAAGTCCTGCAACCTGCTTACTAATATGGTTATTTAAGTTATTTATTGTTGGTGGTGTGTCATGTTATCACACCATTAGATGAGTCCATTAGATGAGATTCCCTTATCATGACATTATTCAGATATTCCATGTTTAAAATCTGTGGTGACAGTGTCCTTCATGGGTCAGTTCTGTTGCAACCTCTCAGAAACTGATGACGCGAAACAATACAATTTTATTAAAATGGTGTAATCTTTCAATTGTTAAAAATCTACTATTATGTAATCAATAATCACTGGATAAGGCAGGGTCCCTCACTCTCTGGGAAATGATTCTGGTACCAATCTCCTGCTGTGTCAATCGCACAGCAACCAAATGAGGGATGATACTATCATTACCTATGCAATCAAGTAATTTAATAATTGGATCATCCTGCATACTTAACTTTCATAAGATGGAACCAAACTCCACTGATTGTCAAGAAACTAATACTTACATAATTAAATAATGCCACACGATCAACTCCCAGGGAGGAATGGCCAGACGCCAGTCATGAAGAACAACATCTTCATCAATTTAAATAATTAATATATGATGAAAATGATTGAATAATGACATGGTGGTGCATACTTAAATCCCACACGGAGTAGTCAGACTTATCTCTTCCTGAAATAATAATTTATTTAAAAAATTAAATTGATAATTAATGAGTTGGTGTTTATATGAACACTGACGAGATGGCACCAAAGTCATAAAACTATCGCTGATGTAATGACCTATTTACATAGCTAAATGATAAAGTAATGAGATGATGTTACATCATCAACTCACAAAATCTGCTCCAAAAGGGACTTATGGTCCATAACATTACCTGTACTTTAAATACGTTAAATAAATGAAGAATTATTATTTAACCTCCTAGTTTAACAGTTAAATAAGTAAGTGTAGTATTAGATGATATGATGGTCTGGCACGATGGACTCCCATAAGGAGGCTCACAACTCCAGTTATTACTAAATACATAATGACAGATTTTCATAATTAAATGAATAAACATTAAACAAGTGGATGATGTTTTATACATGAAGCCTAAAATACTGAAGAGTCTTTCAGTTCTTAATTATAGATTTGAACAAAAAAATGAAAGAATAAAGAAATAATTTATCACAATTCACCCATATTGAGATAAAAAAAATATCAACCTTGATTTAAATAAATAAATAATGAAACCACACGAGAAAATTAACACCAACAAGTTGGATTGAGACTCCACTCTTCCTTGAGTAGAAAATACAGATTTGAATACTGAAATAATCAGAGAATTAGATTGTCTGTCACACTTGAGGCACACAAAACGGCATCAAACTTCAGGGTTCACAGATTATATAATGATACTATTTATTAATTAAAGCTTTAATATGTAAGTCATTGACCTTTTTTGTATCATCAATTCCTGGGCAGACTTGCCATATCTGAAAAAGTATGCTGTCATCATGGATTTTTAACATTCCATAAGTTAATCATCAGATAACAGTACTGTCTTTCCTGATGAATACTTTTGGCCTGACAACATCTGAAGATATCATTTAGTTTTTAATTATAGAATTGAACAAAAAAAATGAATGAATCATGAGATAATTTCTCATAATTCTCTCATAGAGATATAACAAAATGATATCACACTTGATTTAATTAATTAATTAATTAATTAATTAAATCACAGTACACATTTAACACCAACAAAGTGGATCCAGACTCCACTCTTCCTGGAGTACAAAAAAGACAGATTGGAGAAATGAAATAATCAGATATTTAGATCGTCTGTCACACTTGAATGACACAAGGTGGCACCAAACATTAGGGTTCACAGTTTATATAATGAAACAATTTAAGAATTACATCTTTACTTATGTAAGTGGTTGAAATTTTTTGTATCATCAATACCTGGGTAGATATGCCAGACATGATAATGTACGCTGTCATCACAGATTTTTTAAAATTCCATGAGTCAGTAATCAGATAATCATACTATCTTGCTGGAAGAACTCTGTTGCCCTGACATCATCACCAGTGCCTGATTCTCTGTTGTGGTGAAGAAGGACCTAAGATGATGGGCCCATACCTGGTGTAGCAGTACTAGCTATAAATGTTTCTATCAGCTGAATAGATCGCTGCAGCAGGGGCCTCACCAGCAGAGCTGAGAGAGAGATGTTCTTCCGTGTTCTGGGTGGTCATCCTTTTGTGAGGTCTTGGTGATGGTGCTGACCTTTTGTGCCACTACTTCTTCTAATTGTAGATCACAACCAATGTGAAGATGTGGAGGAAGAGCAGGGAGTTAAACACCCAGACCACGATGCCTGCCTTGGTGAAGTCCTTGTACTACTCTGAGGGCACCCTGCAATCTTCTGGCCTCAATCACCCAGAATCCCTAGTACTCTGGGTGATGCATAGATCATTCAGAAACTGCTGTGTCCATGTCTACAGCCTTCCTAAACTTATCCTTGACAGACATTTGCACCCTAATCATAATTGGTGATGGCACTGTCTGTCGTTTAAATAATTTAAATAATTATATAAGTCAGTAATAGCTAACTGTCACAATAAATAGGTGATGTATCATTTAACTGGCAGGGAATTTGGCCAGAATCCAGTAGTGAAGGATGTCAACATCATCAAAAAAAAAAAAAAAAAAACAATTAATCATAAAATGTGATGATATTGTACATTAATTCGACAAGAGGGAGCTTTACAGGGCTCTTCATGGAATAGAGGATTATTGGTTTACATAATTATACAAATATTTACATTGCCTTGGGTGTTAACAGGAATTGTCAATTTAAATACTGTAATTATGTAATTAGATGATCTGTCCCACTTGAATCCACAAGGTGGCACCACATTCCAGGTGTCAAGGATGATATAATCATTTTTTTTTATATAATTAAATAATCAAATAATGAGTTGATGTAACATCACCCCTTCCCTAATGTGGCTCCAAACCAGACTCATGAACAATGCTGTCATGATTAATGTAAATAATTTAATTGCATAATTTATATTTAGATGGTCTAAAACTCTTGAGTCAAACATCATGGAACAATAATCCACCAATCTTGGATTATCTAACGTCCTCATTTAATAATTAAATAATAACATAATCAGAGGATGAAATGGTCTGCCATACTCAACACACGTTGTCTCTCACTTGACTCCCACAAGATTGTGTGAAACTCCCCAGCTCATCCCTTATTTCATCACAGAGTTGAGCAGTAAAATTTGTAAAAGCTGAAGTGTCGTTGTGTATGCAGGGTTTTAGAAGATATCACACATTTAATGTTGGACAGCTGCCTCAAAGGAGATGAACTGCAAACCAATAATCCCTAAGTCTACTATAACGAATGGATTATCAACCTCCTGAAGGAAGTTAACAATGGAAAAATCACCTTTTGATTAATAATTATGAGTCTTATTATCTTTTAATCAATAGTTTTACTTCTTAGGAGAGAGAGCATTCGTAAACCGAAGTCTTTGATCTGTTTCTACGTGGAATATGTTCTCTGATAATAGGTAACCTGGAAGTGGGTAACCAGTAATAGCTGTAGGCAAACTTCCAGTGATTTAGCAATGACTTGGTTAGGAATATCAAATACTCTCATTAAAATTGTATGAGATAGTTATCTTGGGAAATTGTATTGTCCCATGGTAACACTTTATCAGAGCTGCTCTCTGGTTCTCAGCCCATAGTACCAGGATACATAATGCAAGCAGGGTTGCCAGGCAACATTTATGATCCAACATTCAGTCACATTCTAGTGTACCTCCCACATGCTAAAATTATCATGCATACCTTACAGCCCAACTGGTTTTCTCACGAAAACAAAGCAGGGCTCTTTCTTTTGAGTTATACTTATTTACCTGTCTATCAAGCTACAAAGTGCCTAGAGTGATTTAAGCATGAAAAGTGTGGCAAGCCATAGCCCCTAGGTGGTGCCTGGCTGGATGCCAGGTAGTCAGAATTCAGCTGTTAAAAAGCCAGCCCCAAGGTGGTGACAGGCTGGATGCCAGGTAAATCGGAGCTTAGCTGTAAACAAGCCTTATTTGGAAGTGCATGATGGATCTGGTCTGCTTCCTCCTTCTTTGGCCAACCCAGGATCACCTGGAGGCATGAGCTGATTGGGCAGTGAGCACATATTTAAGGAATTGCTGGAGTTGGAAGGAGCAGATTCTGATGTATAAAGTACCTGAAGAAACTGCTTGAAGAAGAGTCATGGTCCTGTTCCCTTGCTGGCAGAGGTAGATGCCATAGAAAAACGAAAGCATCATTATGCCACTCAAGTACATGGATGAGTATTTAAACCTATTTTCTATGCTTCTATTTTCTCATTTCCAGGATGGAAACAATACCATTAATCACCTCAACCATAATCCTTTTCTCTTTTCAGAAGAGAAAACAAACTTCTCTTCATTTTCTTACCTTTAGAACAGCTTGATCACACGGTTTCTCAGAGTAGTTTTGATTTGCATTTGGCTGATGACTAAGGATTTTGAGCACTGTATTATGTTTGTTTCTGTCGTTTCTGATACCTCAATTGATAATTCCCTATTAAGTCCTGTACCCCAATTTCTAATATGGTTATTTGAGTTATTTTGAGTTGGTGGTGGCTCATGTTATCAGCCCAACAGAGTTCATTTGCTAAGAATCTCATCATGAGATTATTAAATTATTCAAGTTTGAAAGCCGGTGTTGACTGTGTCCTTCATGGGTCAGTTCTTTTGCAAATTCTCAGGAACTGATGATGCAAAACAATAGATTTGTTTAAAGTGTTTAATCATTCGATCGATAAAAATCTATTATTACATAATAAGTACAACACTCACTGGGTATCCCAGTGTCCCTTGTCCTCTGGGCACTGGTTCTGGTACCAATCTCCTGCTGTGTCAATCACCCAGCAGCCAAACCCATAATGCATGACACCATCATTCTTTACCTAATCCAATAAGTCAATAATTGGATAGTCCTGCATACTTAACTTTCATAAGATGAAACCAAACTACAGTGATTGTCAAGGAAGTAACACTTAGAAAATTAAATAATGTCACACAATTATCACCCAGGGAGGAATGGCGAGACTCCAGTCATGAAGGACAACATGTTCATCGATGTCAATAATTAATATATAATGAGAAATAAGTGAATAATGACATGATGGTGCATACTTAAATCCCACATGGAGAAGTCGAACTGAACTCTTCGTGGAATAATGATTTATTTAAAAAATTAAATTGATAATTAATCAGTTGGCATTTTATATTAGCTCTGACAAGATGGCACCAAAGTTGTAAAGCTACAGCTGATGTAATGATCTATTTAAGTAGCTAAATAATCAATCAATGAGATGATGTTACACCATCAACTCCCGAAATCTCACTCCAAAAGGGACTTATGGTCCATAATATTATCTTGTGTCTAAACAAGAAGTGTCAATTTAAATAATATAATTATGTAATTACATGATCTGTGGCACCAAACTCCAGTTGTCATGGATGATATAATCATTGTTTTATCTAACTAAATAATCAAATAAAGAATTGATGTAACATCATCTACTTCCTTAACGTGGATTAACCAGACTCATGAATATTGATGTCATGATTAATTTAAATATTTTACTTACATAATTAATATGTAGATGGTCTGAAATACTTGACTCCCATATCGTGGAACCATAATCCACTGACCATGGATTATCTATAGTCCTATTTTCATAATTAAATTATAACATAATCAGACGATGAAATAGTCTGCCATACTCAACACACGTTGTCTCTCACTTGACTCCCACAAGATTGTGTGAAACTCCCCAGTTCATCCCTTATTTCATCACAGAGTTGAGTAGTAAAATGTGTAAAAGCTGAAGTGTCATTGTGTATTCAGGGTTTTAGAAGATATCACACATTTAATGTTGGACAGCTGCCTCAAAGGAGATGAACTGCAATCCAATTATACCTCAGTCTACTCTAACAAATGGATTACCACCTTCCCGAAGGAAGTTAACAATGGGAAACTCACCTTTTGATGAATATTTGTGAGTCATATTATCTTTGAACCCATATTTTTTTCCTTCTTAGGAGAGAGAGCATTCATAAACAGAAGTCTATGAACTCTTTCTCCACAGATATGTTCTCTGATATTAGGTAACCTTGAATTGGGTAACCAGTAAAAGCTGTAGGCAAACTTCCAGAGTTTTGGCTATGACTTGGTGAGGTGAATCATATGCTGTCTTTAAAATTTTAGGTGATCATTGTCTTGGGAGATTATAATGTCCCATGATAACACTTCATCGAAGCTGCTCTCTGGTCCTTGGCCCAAGATAACAGGATACAGAATGCAAGCAGGTTTGCCAGGCAACATTTATGATCCAACATTCTGTCACATTCTAGTGCACTTCCCACATGCTAAAATTAGCATACCAACCGATGGACTAACCTATAGCCTCAATGATTTTCTCAAAAACAAAGCAGGCCTCTTTTTCTGTATTATACCTATTTACCTGTCTCTCAAGCTACATCATGCCTATAGTGATTTAAGCATGAAAATGAAAGAATCATTATGCCAATCAAGTACATTGATGAGTATTTAAACCTATTTTCTATGGTTCAATTTTCTCATTTGCAGAATGGAAATAATACCATTTATTGCCTCTACCATAATCCTATTCTATTTACTGAAAAAAAAAAATAAATTCTCCTCACTGTCTTACCTTTAGAGCAGCTTGATCTCATTGTTTCTCAGAGTTGTTTTTATTTGCATTTGGCTGATGACTAAGGATTTTGTGCACTCTCTTATGTTTCTTTTAGTCACTTTTGAGTTCTCAATTGATAATAATTCTCTATTGAGTCCTGTATCCCATATTTCTAATATGGTTATGTAGAGTTATTTTGAGTTGGTAGTGTGTGATGTTATCAGCCCGACAGAGTTCATTAGATAAGATTCTCTGATCCTGAGATTATTAAATTATTCAATTCATAAAATCGGTGTTGACTGTGTCCTTCATCGTCAGTTTTGTTGCAACCTCTCAGAACCTGATGATGCAGAAATAATACAGTTTTTTTTAAAGTCGTTTAATCATTCCATCCTTAAAAATCTATTGTTACATAATCAGTAATCACTGGATAACCCAGTGTCCCTCATTCTCTGGGCACTGCTTCTGGTACCAATCTCCTGCTGTGTCAATCGCACAGCAGCCAAAACCATAATGGATGACAAAATCTTTATTTATGTAATCAAATAAGGAAATAATTGGATAGTCCTGCATACTTCACTTTCATACGATGGAACCAAACTCCTGTGATTTTCAAGGAAGTAACACTTATGTAATGCCACATGATTAACTCCCAGGGAGGAATGTCCAGACTCCAGTCATGAAAGACAACATCTTCATTGATTTAAATAAGTAATATGTAATGATAAATAATTGATTAATGACATGGTGGAGCACATTTAAACCCCACAGGCAGAAGTCAGACCGTTCTCTTCCTGGAATAATGATTTATTTAAAAACTTAAATTGATAATTAATTAGTTGGCACTTTATATTAACTCTGACAAGATGGCACCAAACTCGTGAACCTATGGCTGATGTAATGATCTATTTCAATAGCTAAATAATCAAGTTAAGAGATGATGTCACATCATCAACTCCCAAAATCTGACTCCAAAATGGAGTCATGGTCCATGACATCACCTTTATTTTAAATGTGTTAATTAAATGATGAATTATTTTTTTAATGTTCTAATTTTACAGTTAAATAAGTAAGTGTACTATTCGATGAAGTGATGATCTGGCATGATTGACTCCCATAAGGAGGCTCAAAACTCCAGCGAACACTGAATAAATAAACACAGATTTTCATAATTAAATGAATAAAAATTAAACAAGTTGATGATGTTTTATACGTGACTCCTACGAGATTGCTCAAAACTGAAGAGATCATTGAGTTTTTAATTATAGATTTGAACAAGAAAATAAATGAATAATGAGATAATTTCTCATAATTCAACCCTAGAGGGATAACAAAATGATATCACCATTGATTTAAATAAATAAATAAATAATGAAATTACAGGAGACAATTAACATCCACAAGGTAGAAAACCTTGCTCAGATGAATTCATTTTTCTAAATCAAATCCTACATGATTCCATTCTTTTACATGTACAAGTACATGATGAAGGGATATTGTTGGTTGTATAAATGCCTTGGCATGTGGGTCAAGTATGAGTGCTCACAAGAGAAAATACACATGTGTGGAAAACTGTGATTACAGATTTGATTTAATTTTAATCATGTGATGTCAGTGTGTTGGTTTGTGACTGTGAATGCTTGTTCCCAAGAAAGTTAGACCCTTGAGTATTCCTTCATCAGGAACTCGAGAACTTTCTCAAACACCAGACATACATCCTCGCAATGAGCTTGTCATAATTTTGCTTTTCCATTCTCTATGCTGTACATATTTCACATGCTTTCATATTATCTTGATAACAGGTAATAGGGAACAACTCACAGTAAAGAAAACACATCTCATATAAACAATTTGGTGAATAATTTAGATATCATACTTGTGTTTAGTTTCAATGAACTACATTGTTTCATTTGAAGATGGGGTATTAATAAGTTCACTGGAACCAAGAGAAATGATGAATGTGTGTTTTCTTGGGAAACAACTTACACAGATGAAAATAAAGAAACATGGAAAGTTTCCTACTCAAGAAAACGTACTTTCTGATCTTCTGACGAGTTCTGCAACACAAGAAGAGGTGAGGGGGAGAGAAAGAGGGAGGAAGTGAGGAGAGAAAAAGGGAGGAAGAGAGGGAGAGCATAACACATATTTCTCCACCTTCTGGTCATGTATTCAGAAACAAAGAACCATCATATGAGACAGATTCTGACTTCCTCAGGAGATGATCTGAGAAAAAAGCCTGGATTCTGAAGAAATTTTCCCTCTGACTGGTGGGTGTGCTAGAGGCTCTGATTGGTTAGTAAAACCTGAGTGACAGGACCTGGTGTGCACAAGAGACACAGTCCATTGAGGGAGGCTTTGGGAAGGTTACCAAATATTTCAAATTTTTAGCATATATATAAAAGTCTATAGAGCTTCCACATAAACAACCCAGACTCCCTGAGTATATGGGTGTTGTTTTGATTCTTGCTAATTTTGCTGGCTAGGATTGATGTGGGGTGGGAAGAGAAAGGAGTCCATGGGCTCACACTCAGGAGGTGAAGAACTTTTCTCTTAGCTGCCATCCTGTATACCTCAGGCATCTGTTCCTTGAAGTGTCATAGAATGTGGTTTGGGCAAGGTGCAGTTAGCACCTTGCCAAGCCAGATCTCTATGAGTTCAAGGCCAGCCTGGTCTACAGAGTTCCAGGACCAGCTCCAAAACTACAGAGACCCTGTCTCAAAGAAACAAATAGATAGATTGATGCTGCCCATATGTAGGTGTTGGCTGAGTTCTGTAACCTGACAAATACATTTACAATCAATGATCTGTTTCTCAAACCTCTGACCTGACATAACTGTATCAAGCAGGATTGGACACATGACAGTTTCCTCATTGCCAATTAAATATTATTTGCCTCAAAATAACCTTCCAAAACTGTGCACCCAAACTAATCTGTATTCATACACATGACAGGGATGAAAACTTGCTGAGAAATTACAGAATCACAACCCCTATCACAGTCTGGTCCTTTCTCATAAACATAACTAAATCACCTGATTTTTTCTCCATTTTTCCTACAGTGTACACAATAAACCATGCCTCCTACTCTTGCCTGGAAAAAAATGGTCTACAAGTGAATTGATTTCCTATGACCACATTGTATATGACTTCATGATGGAAAGTGGAAAATTTTAAATCTCTTATGGGAATAGTTATTTAAGAATTTTGGAGATGAAATATATAGCACAGATGTTCATTGCTTTGGAGAGTAACAGACTTGTGTCAAAGCCAATTGATTCAACATGGAGAGTTTGCCTCAGCAAAATTATTTTCTAACAGGATGTAAATGCAGCTGTTCTCCCTTCCTAGGGAGAAATCCCTTCACACTCTTGGGAGATTAATAAAGAAAAATCTCTTTAAATGGCATGCATACATCTGTAGCTAATGCACAAAGTAGACCCAGATTAGATACACTGGCATTCCACATACACAATCATCCTTAAGTGTCTTTTGGGTCCATGGTCCAATTTATATTTTGAACAAATTAAAGAGAGACAGGGAACTTGTAGTTGTATGCACTGAGATATATGGGAGGATTATATGGCAAAGAAACATCCTAGAGTAATTTCTTAAATACACTATTGACCTGGTCTTGAACTCATTATAATCTGCCAACCTCTGCCTTCACAGTGCAGGGATTTAAGCTTCTTCAGAATAGCATCTTGTATACTACTCCAAGGGGGAATGGGAGGAATGGAAGAATATAGGGGACTTCTATGAAGTAGCAGGAAGCATCAGACCATGGGACAAATTCTGGAGGCAGCTACTCAAATAACACTATACAAGAGGAACACAGGCTATCTCAAGAACATTACTGACTAAGCCCAAGATGGCATTTCAATCAATAATGACAGCTCTACATGGTTGGAAAGCTTAGGTTCTCAGGATCTGAATCAAACCCTCCATGAAAGCTGTGACTGCAGACCATTACCAGCTCTTCCAAGCACACTCCTGGTTTTAGAGAAACCTCTGCTTTTTTGTCAATATATCAGGCCCTTAGGGAAGCCTCCCAAGAATGTTCCTCTCCCCTGACTGAGTGCCTAAATGAAAGCCATGTGATGAACTGCATGATAGGGCAAGTCCTTAACATGACAATGATTTGATTCTCAAATAGTTTTCACCTGGTGTCCTATTGCCCACCTGGAATAACAATGCTTGTCTCAAGTAGAACACTGTAACTTCATGGACCAACTGGCTTTAAGGTTGCTTTTAACAGTGTAATGCCTCCTTTAGCACCTTGTTAGAGGCCTGTATTTCATAGAGCAATGGGCATAATAGCAGATTACAAATCAAGGGTGGCTCATTTGTAACAGTTTGGACCCAAATGTCTAGACAATTCTCTTGAATAAATGTGTATTCTACCATCCTGATTTCTAGCAGAATTGTTTATTATACAATTGTCTTTGGAGTGTCTTAGAGGCAGTCGTCTGTAAGCAAAAATCTACCTTGTGAGACTTACTCTTTATTTCCAACATTTGGTGAATCCTTTATACAAACAATTTTACTCATCTACATCATGGCATGTAAGTAGAGTACACTGAACAAAAGGGAAGTCTTTTACAAGAGCCACAGTAATGCATGTCAACAAATAAATGTAAAATGCAAAGTGCTAAATGTCTTGAAGATACTAGAGAAACAGGCCTCTCCAAGGTTGGCAACCTTTCCATGGATGCAACTAAAACCGATTGATATTGAGTGGAGACATGTTTCAATACACAGTTCCCTGCTCCCAATGCTCTGAGCACATTCATCCCACAGAGTGAAGTGATTCAGAGGCCTACACCTGGGCATAGCAAATTGCAAGGACCTTGTGATACATCACAGGTCAGTGAAACTGGCTGCAGTTTCCCTTTCAGATTCAAATTGGTTCAGGAATGTCAGGATCTGCCCCTCCCCAACTGGGAACAGCAGCCCCTCATTCACCATGTCATGGTTAGTAGCTCTTCCAATATATCCAGCCAACTCCCTGTGGCAGTAATTTAAGCACAGCAGAAACAAAACATTGTACCACCTTCTTTTCAGAGACAAATGTGAAACTGGCACCCAGATGGGACCTGTACCAGTTGGAGACACACACCTTTAATCCCAGGACTGGAGAGGCAGAGGAAGGTGCATCTCTGTGAGATTGAGGCCAACCTGGTCTACAGAGTTACTTCTAGGGCAGGCTCTGTAAGGATTGGGAAAATTTAGCCTAACTCTCCACTGACCCCAGGAGTAGGCAAAAGGTCACATTCTTAACTGTTTATGACAGGGCTGTTTAAGACATCACCTGTGAGTGAGTGAACACAGGAAACCAGCCTTGTCACCCCACCCACTTCCTGGGTTAAGCACGGTCTTGGATAGTTCAAATTGATTGGTCTGCACTGGATGCTATGAGATGATTGGTTTAGGATGGGTGGGCTTTGTTGTAACCCTATAAAAGCTGTCTCAATTGTATATCAAAGATTCCCCCAGTCCTCTACTGCCTCGTGGAATATGGCTGCGGACCCCAATGCTCTTGAAATATAAGAGACCTCATGCTTTTGCATCAAGACCACTTCTCATGAGTGATTTGGGGGGGGGGCTGAGTTGGGGCGTGAGTGTTTATGTGCTCTGTGGGTCTTTCAGCTCCAAAGCTACTGAGAAACCCTGTCTCAAAACAAAACAAAACAAAACCAAAACCATACAAACAAAAATATGCCCTATAAATATTCATGTTACCTGAATAAATGACAGGTTACCTGAAGGGCCTGATTGGATATTAAGGCCTGAGTGACAAAAGTTACACAGTCCTTAATGACACAGTACAATGTTTCCTGACACTGTCTTCTACCCCAGACAAATATATTTTCTAGATCAGCAGAGATATGCATTTATATAGCACTTGTCCCAGACTCCAAAAGCAAAGCCTGCTATCTTCCTGTACTCTTTTCTTCCTTCTGGATACAATGTGGCTAGCTAGCTTGCACAGGACAGTAAACAATGTTATTGAAGTGATTATTCCCTGTCCCAAATTAAGAGGATTCCTGGACACAACAGGAGATGTTTATTCTGTAGTTTCACACTGAAATCCCATGAACTAAAGGTAGTTGTTGCCTGGTTCTCACTTGGACTTCAGACTCACAGGGTAGAAATACAAAAACCAGATTTCAAAGAAGAAAATACGTGTTTATCCAATCAGAAGGCTGGGTTAAGCCTGCATTGATTTAGAAATATGAATACAGTCCTGTTCTAGTAGAGAACACTGAATAATGCAGATATTTTCTCATCTGCCCACTGAGGAAGCTGTGCTGGCTCACCATAGTTCTCATAGAGGCTTTCTTCCCAGCCCCATTCTCTCCAAGTATTCAACTAACCATGGAGACAACGATTTTTATTATTATTCATTTCTCAAGAATTTGTGCTGAATTTAAGGAATAAATTCCCAATGCAATGGACCTATCATCCAGTCTTCTGGCAGGAGAAAGATTTATCGTCTTGTTTGTGCTATGGTTCCTGCATTTCTCTAATGTTTGTCTGAAGGGCCTGTGACAACCAGGTAAAATGCACCATGACTTCTCCTAACCTAAGCAAGAAGCCATAGATTAAATATCTTCTTTTGGTGTTCTAAAATCTCTCTTTAGTTTTTAATATTAGTTTTAATATTCTTGAGCACATTTCTATCTGTTAAGTAAGAGAAGCATTCCAGTCTGCATTGTATAATCATCTCTGCAAGCTCTTCACATTGTGTGGAGGACAAAGAAGAATATGAACCCAGGAAAAGAGCTGGGTCATCATTGCAGACATGTAAGTTACATTAAAGTTCCTTATATGCCAGGTCGGCGTGCCCCATGCTTTTGATCCCAGCACTCAGGAGGTAGAGAGAGGCAGATCTCTGTAACTTCAAGGCCAGCCAGGTTTACAGACCAAGTACCAGGGCACTGTGGAAAACTGTGTATAAAAAACAAAAATAAATAAATAATTCAATTAAAGAGAAAATATACTGAAAACAACAACAGTAATTACAATAATTATAATAATTGGGATGTATTGTCCAGCCTGGTCTATAGAGATAATTCAAGGACAGCAGGTTTCTCAAAGGGAAACCTGTCTCAGAACATGAAAAATAAATTAAATAGAATAGAATAGAATAGAATAGAATAGCATCTCTGCAGATCTGCAGATCTCTAAAAGTGTAGGTCTGCAGTAGAAGCCAGTGTCAGTGAACCCTGTGCTTTGACTTTAAGAACACTCTAACCCTGGAGGAAGTGCTCTTGTCACTGAAGCTTCACTAGCCAATCAGGGGCATCAAGGCCACCCTCCAAGTCTCAGGCTTTGCAGGACACTCCCTAGAGACATGCTACAGGCTTGGTTTTATAGCAGAACAGGCACCATTGGACTGACTTCTGTGCTGATTGTTGCTGTGAAGAATTCTGAGCATGGAAGAGTGCAGAAGCCACAGCATTGTGAATGAGAGGATGTTACCTGAAAATAGGGAGGTCACAGTAGACAGTTTGGCAAGGCTTCCTGCAGGCTTGTTGGGAAACTGTCACCATATTCTGTGAGGTCCGATGTGGTCCTAGCAACACCCCAGATCTGGATGTTCCTATGAATACTTCAGTCTATGGGCTGCACCTGTGGAAAGCATTTCAATCAGGAGTCTTTGTGTAGAAAAGTCTTTGTAGTCAACACAAACTTAATTTTGTAGTACCCGCACTACCATTGCTTCCATGAATTGGGTAAAGGCCTAGAGATTGGAAAAAAAAAAAAAAAAAAAAAAAGACAGTGGGTCATTTGTTCAATGGCATTGTCAGAATACCAAAATCCGAATGAAGTTTATTGAGGGGAAAGAATGGTCTTAAATACTGATATACATCATAGTTGAAAAATTACAGGAATTTTAGGTTTAGCTCCTTCCTAAGAGGTGTATATTGTCACGAGATGTGTGTCAGCAGGTGTGTGTCATCAAAAAACGGTAAGAGTACCAAAAATCCTTGGGGCAAGGAGTTCCTGCCAACAGCTTCAGGCTAGCTCAAGGCACCTCTGGGGTCCATGCAGGGCCCTACAGGCCCCCCCTTTTCGAATATAAACTAACACCTGCCTTAGGTGGCAGAGGACATCAGCATAATTCCTTACCCATCATTGGAGAGGTCACCCAGGCTCGTAACCTACCTGTCTTAGGTTGGATATTTGCCCCCTCTGCCTTACCCATCACTGGTAAATAGTTTGTCAGTCACAAGTGGGCAGAGGCATTTTCTCTTGAGCCAAAGATAATATCTGTGTTGTTTGAAAGTTGGCGTGGGCCTCTCCAATGCTGTGGCAAAGTATCACCAAGTGCAAGGGCTACAAACCCCAATGATCTGCTCACATGTTGAAGTCCTTATAAAAGGCCTTCTGCATTGGCAAGTGGCACTCAGGTTTCATAGATGTTAATGATCTGCATGGGTAAAGCATGTGTATAACTTAAAAACTCCAGGATTTCTGGAGAAAAATGATGCATTAACACAGATATGTGTAAAAGACAGAGAACAAGAAGCCATATGAGCTTCTCACAAAAATTCAAGTATACCTACAAGAGGTTAGTTTGTACATTTAGTTTAAAAATGCCAATTTGTACTAGATAATAAGTGTGATTTGGGTGGCTAAGGCTTAAGCCAAATCACCTGATAGTTGATCCACCATTCTTGCAGTATTTACAGATTGGGAGAGGGCTATGGTAGAAACTGTTTCTTCAGTGGTGAAGGCAGCATTGGCAGCCGTGATCCCGGAATCTCCTATCCTCTCTGCTCCACACCTGGGTACGTGGCCCACGACTGTTGGCCCGGTTACTTGTTTCTTATCGGCTAGCTCTGCCTTAATTATTAACCCATTTCTGCTGATCTATGTAATTCTCTTACCGGGGAGATGGCGGCATACTGCTTTCTTCAGACTCTCCATCTTGGCTCCTCCTTACTACTTCCTATTTCCTCCTTGTCTCCTAGTCCCTCCTATCTTCCTTTCCTATTGGCCAACAGTGCTTTATTATTAACCAGAGTCTCTGTGTGTTATTTGGGGCTGGTGTGGCGGCGGGACAAGACCGGGCGGCGGCCGATAAAAAAAAAACGGTACTCGTTACAAATGACGCCCACGTGGTTAATAAAATCTTCCACTTAAAATTTAACTAAAGCTTAAAAAAGGGTTTTAAAAGCAACAGAACAGAGACAAGCAAGGTTTCTTGGTATCAGCATTTTTCTCAGTTGAACTCTGCTTTGCTAGAGACAAGCAGATATTTGCGTGGATCCTTTAAGGGAAGATTCCTGACTCAACAAATGCGGCAAAAAACCGCAAGGCTTTCAAAAAACTCTACTAACAATTTATTGGTGTGTATGAGAGATGGCAATGGCAGTGTCCACATCTCCAAGCCGGCAGCATGCTTTCTGGGTGGCAGCGCAGACCAAGGTGGTGAGCACAGCTCTCAGTGCTGGCGGTTAAAGTACCCGCCACCATCTTTGGTAAACCGCGGCAGAAACAAAGACTTTCATTTTAACAATGTTATTGTTTAACAGATAGAGACTCATGGCCAGAAAAAGATAAAGATTTACAGTAGAGACAGATTCACATTAAGAAAAGGTGCTAAAAGTTTACAGTGTGTTTTAAAAAAATACATAGGCTTGGGAGACAAAAATAAAATGGTTTTAAAGAGACAAAGAGGAACTGGGTGTTGTAGCACACGCCTTTAATCCCAGCACTCAGGAGACAGAGGCAAGCAGATCTCAATGATTTGCAAAGTAAACCTGGTATACAGAGTAAATTCCAGGGCAGATAAGAGTTACAAGGAAAAGCTCTGTCTCAAAAAATAAAAAGTAAAAGAAACAGAATAATAATAAAGCCACATAAAGATGAAAAGCTCAGAGAGAATCTGGTTACTGTATGGAATTATATTGTCTTTATATCATTTGACTGCTGAGGAAACAACAACTGTTGAAGGAAATACTGCTGGATTAATTCAATTTATATATTTTAAAAATGCTTTGACTCCGACATCCAAGTTCAAGGACAAGTTACTGGGGAAAAGGATTTCTATTTTTGTTTCCATAGAAAATGAAAAGCTGTGGATTCCTTCCAGACTAATGTGGTTTGATCAAGCCAGGCTGGTGATCCAACATTCAAAACAGCTTGGACAAAGCAGCCTCGCAAACTACAGCCAAGATTTCTACAACTTCTTAGGATCCCCATGACAGCGCCCCCTATCAACAGAAAGTAGTTTGGAAAGAACGATGCCCAAATTCCCAAATATTGCTTATAAATGTTTGTTTTCATTTAAATGGATTTGGTTATAAATGATTAATGATCACAACCAATATCTTTTTAAAGGTAAAAAGGGAATTATGGTATAGATATGAATACTTTGTTTTGGAATGGATTTTCATTTATTGATACAATTTAAGGTCAATTTTGTGATATATATATTTCTCCTCTTGTTTAGGTATTGTGTTTGCATAGCTCATTTAGAAATATAATGTATAATTTAGTACAGATTTTTAGATAGTTACCTATGATAGTTAGAACTTATAGTTAAGTTAGTTAGTATTTCTAGATATACAGACATATATTTGAGATGGTTAGGCATTCTTCAAACCTTTCAAAGACCTACAGAATATGGCATCTAAAATGGTTTAGGGTTTTTCTTGACAATGAGACATAATTGTTCCTGGCAACACCAACTGCGTCAGAAAGGAAGATGGACATTGAAGAAACACGTTATGGAGTTTACTTCCAATATGGTAAGACTAGCCATTTGGACAAGATACTGCTCTTGTCTGGACTGTTTGACTTTATGCTGTATAAACTGGACATGTAGGGCCCAAAGAAAAGTGACTGCTGATTTAAGATGGACATTGCTATAGAGTTCCTGCTTCATGGAAGAGTCTGTGAGACAGTATGCAGGACACAGAGGAAAGTGACTGACAAACTGCCAATACAAGAAGACAGTTTAAAGTTTCCTGCTTTGCAGGAGAGTCTGTCAGACACACTATGGCCTATGGGCTGAAGATGGAAAATTAGAGAAGAACTTCGGGTGACCAGTCAGTGAGTTGTCTCTGTCATTTCTAGAGCTTATATACTATCCTTCTGTGGTCTTTGAAGGAGTTGAAGACAGATAGTTATGGTTATGGTTTTCCTTAGTATTAAAGATAAGTTACATAGACTTTAGACACACAAAGATAGGATAGATGATGAAATATTTTCTTCAAATCTTGCTAAATGTTAATGGACTAAATAGTGTTAACTGTGATTCTTATTTGATAACTGTTATGTGATATATTTTGCTATGTTAAGTTTAAAACCTTTGTTTTTATTTAGACAGAAAAGAGGAGATGATGGGAGATGTCATTCTGTATATGTTTCTCATACTGGTTAATAATAAAGCACTGTTGGCCAATAGAAAAGGAAGATAGGAGGGACTAGGAGACAAGGAGGAAATAGGAAGTAGTAAGGAGGTGCCAAGATGGAGAGTCTGAAGAAAGCAGTATGCCGCCGGCTCCCCGGTAAGAGAAATACATAGATCAGCAGAAATGGGTTAATAATTAAGGCAGAGCTAGCCGATAAGAAACAAGTAACCGGGCCAACAGCATTGTATCAAATATAGAGTCTCTGTGTGTTATTTGGGGCTGGTGTGGCGGCGGGACAAGACCGGGCGGCGGCCGATAAAAAAAAATGGTACTCATTACACACGACAGCTTTTACAGTTGGCTGACCTGCTGAGAAAAATGAAACTTTCTCCAAAATTAGTAGCATTAGTTACAACAGAAAGAACGGAACCAGAATACAATGCCTGAGATAAAGGTGAAATTCTTGTCCTTTGGATCAAAGTGTAAATTTATAGCCAGTGGATCCAAATTATAATTAATGGTCAGGAAAAAAATGCCACATATAGCTACTCAGACCCACAGGCATCAGGATGGGTAGATTCTTGAAGACCCATCGGACTTTCGTTCTGGCTGTTACAATCACTGTCCCTCTGCATATGGCGAATCAGCTGCTCAGGCACCCAAACAGGGTTATCTGCATCTTGTGGAAAGACACAAACTGACCCTCGGGCCCATACAAGAACTGGGTTGGGGTCGCACAGTTTTCCAGTAGGGACAGTTTTCCACATAACTGAACCATAGTCAGATGACTGAGGGCGCCAATGACTGTAGACTGCAGATCGAGCAGCGCCATCAATAGTTAAAAATTTTTAAATATAAAGCACAAGAAAAATGTGAATATGAGAAGACCCTGTAAACTCCCCCTTTTTTGTTTTATGAAGTAGGCTTTCATTGTGCGATGAGCATGTTCCACCATGGCCTGACCCTGAGGATTATAAGGGATACCCATCTTATGTGGGATAAAAATATTTGCAAAAAGAGTTAAAACCCTGACTAGTATAAGCAGGGGCATTATCAGTTTTTAATTGTCTGGGCATTCCCATATAAGCAAAGGCTTATAAACAATGGCTCTTAACATCCTTAAGCCTTTCTCCAGTATGAGCAGAGGCAAATATGAGATTAGAATATGTATCCACAGATACATGAACAAATTGTAGTCGACCAAAGGAAGGAACATGGGTAAGATCCATCTGCCAGATATCATTAGGTGTGACATCACGGGGGTTAACTCCAAGGTGTGGAAAAGGTAAGAACTCTGCACATAGTGGACAATTCTTAACTATATCAATAGCTTGGTATCTAGCAATTTTAAAATGGAATTTAAGTGACCCTGCATTAATTGGAAGGTTGTATGTGCTTTGCAGGATGCTTCATAACCAGACTCTCTCATCATCATGATGGCATTATCTGTTTTATTATTAAAATCAGCAATGGCATTTCCTTCATTTAAAGGGCTGGGCAAATCAGAATTTGCTTGGAGATGTCCTACAAAAATTGGAGGAGAGTGCCTCCATAGTAGGCTTTGTATATCTAGTAAGTGTTCTTGTACATGAGAGACTGTAGCTATATAAGCAGCAGTTTCTAAGGGAGCCAATATATGATACACATATTTACTATTTGTGTATAAGTTAAATGGCTCATTAGAAAAATATTGAAGGGCTAATTGTACTGCAGATAGTTCTGCAAATTGTGCAGACTTCACTTTAAGTATAGAGTGTTTGATAATGGGAAAAGAAACAGCTATTGCACAACCATTTGAAAAGCCATCTGTAAATAGATTGTGGGCCCCCTTCAGAGGATTTTGGGAAATAACCTTGAGCAAACACACAGGGTGATTTTTTTTTTTTAATGAGCTAACTTACTGGAAGAAAAATAACTATCAAAGTGGCAGGGTGAGGAACACAAGCAATGTGCCCAATCCTCATCAAACTGTTGAAGCCATTTTATCTGTTGTTGAGTATAGGGAATAACAATTACATCCAGCATCTTGCCAAAAACTTGAAGGCTCATTTTGCATGCCTTTTGAATAATAGAAAGCATTGCTTGGGGATAAGATTTAATTGCCTTTCTTGGGGATGAATGTTCATGCACCCACAATATAGGACCAGTTTGCCAAAATACCGCAGTAGGGGAATATGCTTAAGCAAAAACTAATAACATCAAGTTCTTAGAATAGTCAATATAATTTAAATGTGCAGATTGGAGGCATTTATGCACAAGCTGTATGCATTTCCACACAGCATGCGTTAAGGTGTGTGGAGAAGTGGGATCAGAATCTCCTTGTAAAATATCAAATAATGGTGTAAGCTGCCCAGTAGTTAGGGCTAAACTAGATCGAACCCAGTTTATGTCTCCCAATAATTTTTGAAAATCATTAAAGGTGGTCAGTTTATCCAGCCTTAAAGTAGTCTTTAACAATTGATGACGAGTATTGATAGGGAAATTCTTGTTGCAATTTTTCTGGGGCTGTTCTTAAGCCAGCTAGTTGAAGATTATGTTGCAATTCCCCAAAATCCTCATTCATTTCCTTAGAATCTGGGCCACCTAAAATAATATCATCCATATATTGTAAAATATACAGGGATTGAAATTTCTCTCTAATGGGGGCAATGGCCAATTATACATAAATTTGACAAATAGTGGGACTATTGGCCATTCCTTGAGGTAACACCACCCATAGATAACTCTTTTAGGGCTCTTTAAAATTAAGGGAAGGAAAATTTCCCAGCCCACTGTGATCTCCGGCTCTTATGATAATTAAATTTTTAGGTACAACAGACTGAGGGTCACCTTGTAGGAATTTACCCAGTCCTTTTCCATGTACATAACCTTAGTTAGCCAGCATATTTTTAACAGGCTCAGTAGTAAGGACCTCGCCCATGGCCTGAAGCACATCTCTCCCCCCAAAGATTAACAGGGATATGACTTCACACAAAAGGCTGAAAAAGACCTGTATGTCCTTCATTATCTGACCATTTAAGAAACTGAGTACTACATTCTGGAGCCACAGCAATGTCCTTGTTGTCCACACCAACAGCAAGTCTTTGGCCTGGCTCCTCCATTGTCCCCACCTCTTTTAATAACTGAAGCTATAACCTGGACCATAATGTGATGACCATCTATGTACCGACATATGCGTATATAATCATTAAGATGTTTGGCCTTATGGTGATGTAAAGCCTCTTTACAATACTTGTTTGCATTTTCAAATGCCAATTGTTTGACTATGGCATGGCATTTCCATCATCACCAAAAATGTGGCCTGGCAGCTGTAGGAGGCATTCTGCAAAATCTGAATAGGGCTCAGACAGTCCTTGCAATACCATAGATAGTTGATCTCCTGCAGCCTTATTAGGCAGGGCTTTCCAAGCTCTAATAGCAGCAACAGCATTTTGTGCATGGACTGCTGGGTCAAAAAAGAATTTGAGCTACAAGTGTAGAATATTGCCTAGTGCCTGCGAGCATATCTAAATTCCTAGCAGGAAATCCAGCAACAGCATTAATTTGTGTGGTTTCCTTGCAAAATTCTTGAAATTTGTCTCTCTATAGCAAATAGTCACCCCCACTCAGCAAGCCTCTACAGAGCTGCATCCAATCAATACAATTTAATCCTGTGAAAGACTCAAAAATTGTCTGAGTAAAAGGAGCATGGGGCCCATAAGCAGTGACAGCCTCTTTAAGCTGTTTTATATCCTTAAAAATTTAATGGGCTGTGCTCCGTCACTCTGTTATTCTGCAGATCCACTGTCTCAATCACTGGAAACACTTGTCTTTCCTATTCTAACACTTCTACCTTGGTTATTAAATCTTTGGCTTCTTCCTCTAACCCTCGAGGTATAGAGGCCCTACAAAAGGAAGCAGAATCACAAAAAGGTGTTGTGCCTTGGGAGTTAAAATATGGGCTCACCAGCTTCAGTTTCTGATTCCAAAGTATCCAGTTCATCAGTTACAGCATGACTATCATCTCCTAGTTGGGATCCCTCTTGTCCCCTGATACATATTGTAATTCCTCAAAAGTCCTATTCATCTCTGCCATTTTTCTTTTTAATTGTGGCAATGAATTCTTTAGCTGTCTTGTTTTAATCCTATTGCCCTGTCTTTTCAATAGGGCCATTAATAGTCCACTCAGACTTTCCATAGGGTTACTGGCACCCATCCTTCAATACACCCTCATTCACTTAATTTTGCTGGCCGGCCTCCGAGGGTGATTTCTTAGGTGATCCTTTCTTTCCAAATCTTGGTGGGCAAGATGCACTGGTATTGTCTATGCCCTGATTTGTTCCACAAATCAGGTGATGGCCTAGAGATTGAAATAAAGTCAAGACAGGGGGTCATTCGTTCAATGGCAATGTCAGAACACCAAATGCCGAATGCAGTTTATTGAGGGTAAAGAATGGTCTTAAATAACAATTTACAGCACAATGGAAAATTACAGGAATTTTAGGCTGAGCTCTTCCCTACGAGGTGTGTGTTGTCACGAGGTGTGTATCATGAGGTGTGTTATCAAAATGGGAAGAGTTCCAAAACAGCCTTGGGGCAAGGATTTCCAGCCAACAGCTTCAGGCTTGCTCAAGGTCCCTCGGGGGTCCATGAAGGTTCTACACCATATCTGTGTTAAGCAGGAAGTTTGATAAACACATTGTAAATGTCTGCTTCTTTGACAATATAGTCATATAATTCTGGCACTTCCCACATTTATTTCATGACATTGACATTATAATGTATTCATCAAGTTACCTTAGAAGGAAACTGAATTTGACGTTCACATAGAACTTTTCTTGGCCCTTTAAAAATCATATAGCCCTGAGGAAAAAAACCAAAATGAATAGACATAAAGGGAGACACAAGCTAGTAGATCAATTATACTCATATAACATCAAATAAATTTTATGAGTGGGCCAACCTCTCACAGAAATATCCCAGACCCTCATACCCACATCTGTCTTTGTTAGGGTTTTATTGCTGTGAAGAGATACTACATGCCATGGAAACTCTTAAAAAGAAATCATTTAATTGAGTTGTCTCACTTAATGTTTCAGAGATTCAGTTAATCATCATTATGGCTGGGGCATGGCACCCTGCAGGTGAATGTGGTGCTGTAGGTTAGTGTCATTAACTCTTGACTCAGAGGCAACAGAATGTTCACCAACACATTGGCCAGCATCCTATATACAAGAAACATCAATGCCTGACTCCACCCACACCCAGGGACATACTTCCTCTAACTAGGTAAAGCCCACTCCAACAATTCCACACCCCCTAATACTGTCACTAGTGGAACTCACAGACTATGGACTGACTGTTGGAGGATTTTCATTTCATCAGACTAAACCCTGTGAATAGATCTGTTCGAGGGACCCTGGCAGTGAAACCAGGAGCTATCCCAGGTGACAAACTGGATGTTTGTACATCCTATGGTGAGACACCTTGTTCTGTCATGATACAGGATGTAATGCCTAGAGCCTTCCTCAGCTTGGTATGCTAGACTTTGTTGACTCCCAAAGGAAGTTCTTATCCCCTCTAAGAATTGGATGGGGCTTATGAAGGGTAAGATATTGGGGGAAGGAAGATGGGGAGGGAGGTGAACTATGGATGGTATTTAAAATGAAGACTAAATTTTAAAAATAACATTTAAAAAGAAGCAGTGTATTATTTGTATCATGCACCCAAAGCGACTGGTTTTATTTTCATTTGCCTATAAGTGTAATGATGGAAAAATTTAGCCTAAATCTCCATAGACCTTGCCACCTAGCAGTGAGTATGCTAAAGGTCACATTCTTGACTGTTTATGACAGTTGTGAGTGAGTGAGTAAGTGAACACACAAAATGAGCCTTGTCACACCACCCAGAAGCCCTAGCGAAAGCAGACTTCCTGGGTAAGTGCAGGCTTGAATACTTCAAATTAATTGATCCACACCAGATGCTATGAGATGATTGGTTTATGATGTGTGGGCTTTATTGTAACACTATAAAACCTGTCTAAACACTGTACTCAGGGTTCCCAGTCCTCTACCCCACGTGGAGTATGGCTGTGGACCCTAGTGCACTGGAATATAAAAAAACCTCATGCTTTTGCATCAAGACCACTTATCGTGAGGGATTTGGGGGAGGGCGCCTTTCCTGAGTCGGGGCATGAGGGTCCACGGCATCTGCGGGTCTTTCATAAGTAAAAAGAAATGTTTACACCAAATTTTGAATATACAGTATTTGAAAGAGAGATGTTTTCCTTGTGTGTTTATGGGACACACCATAGAAGTGGTTGTTAGACATCCTGTATCTATAGTAAGAGGTTTTTACGAACTTCTGTGTTTGGTTGGTGGGATCTGAAATCAGGTCATCTACAAGATTATGTGCTGTGCCATCTGCTTAGCCTATATAAATAAAGAATTCAATGAATAATCATTGGGAAATGGATGCCTCAACATTATGATACCATGGAAGGTAAATCTGCAATATGAATTCATTAAAATACAAATAAAATTTCCAACACCTCATCTAATTCCTGACCTATATAAAACTGGAAACACATGTAAGTATCAACAGGATTACAAATGATAGTGCATACACTGACACAGTGTGACATTTATACTCACAACAAATCTACAGCAATTGAGAAGGTACAAAATATTTGGGAAAGAATAAAGGGGATGTATAGAAAAATGGAAAAAGAAATGCAGGAATATATAACCAACCATTTCTCAAGAGGTCAAGGGAAAATCAGCCTTGTAAAATGAGGTCTTGACTAGTGTAACACACCTACCAATGATTTTATGAGTTTATAAAGTAAATAACTAGACTTCACGACTCCCAAAACTTTAAACAAGAAGAAGCCTTAAACTGTTCTGCCTCTGACACTCAAACTACTGATATTTCTTCCTAACAGATATGTGCCATAGTCTAAAACTCCACATACAAATGGGGTTAATCTCTTGCTTTGCTACTGCAAACTCTCATGTCCCCTCGTGGTTTAAGGTAAACATGGACCTGTTGATGTCCAGATGGAAAATAACATAGAAAAATAATTTAATATCTGTTCCTGCCACATGTATCATGAAACAGCATGAGGCATCCGCACAATCCACACGTTCAACATCATACACACCTAGAAAGTTCTGTAGATCACAAATTCCATTTGTTCCCAGAAACTCAACTTGCCTGAATCACACCATTGTTGTGGGAGGTAGGAAAATGTTAATAGCACTCTGATCACATATTGCTGAAGGAAGATCCCCATCACTTCTTTTTAGCAGTTTCTAAACTTTGAGTAAATCATGTAAGAAAACCTAAATGTTGAATGAGATGTTCATAAATTCCAGAAGCCAAACTTACAGTTTACCAGTGAATGTTCCCACAAAACACAAAAGCAACCCTGTGATGCACAAACTTGTCACCTGGTCTCGAGTTTTTCATCTGGCAGACATAATTTTCTGTAGAGGAAAACTGTGATTGTTGAAAGTGGATTTATTGGGCTGTCTCAGAAGCTAAGGGCCACATACTCTAACAATGCCTAACAATGGAAACTTAAAGAATTCTGTAGTTGTTTGGTTTATGAGTCTAGATGTCTTAGCTGGTCTTCAGCATAAAGAAGTATTTCAAAGAAATGCTCTCTAAAGCTATTATGGAATAGACTCAGAAGGATCCATATGGCATCAAATTTGTGGAGCCTGTAAGATATGTGTCCAAGTATGATGGTATTTTGTGGTCCTTTAAAAAATGAAGCTCCATTTTATTCATTCACTAAATTTAAGTCATCAACCAAAGGTAGAGCAATGCCAGAGGACTTCTATTAATATGTATAAATGGCTAATAGTAATTGCTTCCCATATCAAATGCACTCCATAACTGCACATACCATCTCCCTTCAGGCACTGTATAGCTGCACTTACTCCCTGCCTGAAGGGTGTGTGTAAACCTGACTGGGCCCAAATCTATTGTTATTTAGATGGGAGACTTTCACCATCCAGTCTCAGGAATCTTGTAGCAGGAAAGATGATGTCTTAAGTACAATAGAGTTATTTCATTTCAACTTTCCTGGTTGAAATGGTGGTAAGGGAAAATTAAAAGCACTGTGGTCAAATCTTGCTGAAGGATGATCCCCATCTCCTATTTCCACTGATTTTTAAACCTGAATGTGGAATGCCATATTCCTAAATTCCAGAAGCCAAAATATTAGTTTCTCCCTTGTATGTTCCAAAACATGCCAAAAGCAAGCCTGCGATGTACAGAGGAAACAAATATTTGTTTCTGTTTTGTTTTCTTTTGGTTTGGGTTGGTTTTTCAAGGCAGGGTTTCTCTGTAGGTTTGGAATGTTCTTTGAAAATCAGCCTGGCCTAGAACTCATAGTGATCTGTCTGGCACTACCTCCCAAGTGCTTGGATTACAGTTTTGCAGCACCACAGACCAGTATGGATACTGATATCATAGCTATCTCACTCTCCTCAGGGAACATATATACAGGTAGGCTCAGAGCACAAGGGCCATTGGCCCTGGGCAGCACAAGTCACATGGTCCCTCACAATCCCAGCAGCAATTACAGCTAGGCAGAGCTGCTCTTCCTGCACAGCATCCCAGACACTCACCATGCTGTGTGGCGGTGGTTTACATTTGGAGCTCCTACAAGAGAGCCTGCAATTTCTTTTCATCATAACATCTGTCCATTATCACCAAGAAATGGCCAGTCAGGCATTTTGCAAATCATCTAAAATTGATTACAGTTTCCACAATGCTAATTTCCACTGATAGAAAGCACAAAATTGCTCATGTTCCTTCTGTCTCCCACCTCTTTCTGCACAGTGTCTATAGCAAAATCAAAGTTCTTAAATGAACTCAATTCTTTCATATTCCTCTCTTTAATTGCAGTCCCCAATACCAGCCACAGTGTTTGGTAAACAGTCAATAAATGATCTGTATTTGCTTCTCAATGAACACCCAAAGCCTGATGCTGAAGGATGCAGTAGTTTCTTCCCAGCACAGGGTAGCACAGGCATGATAAAATGTGATCCATGCAATTTTCATACCTAACCCTGTATGTCATGCCCCAGCTAAATATAACCTTCCAAAATTTTGTTCACACAAATCTAGTCTATCTTCATTCATGTGACATGAATTAATACACCCTGAGGATATAAAAAAAATCACTGGATATTCATTAGTTAAGATTTTTTTTCTTATTGCTATGTATAAACACAAACAAATTCCACAAGTCTTGTTGTTTTTTGAGAAAGAGTTTCTCTGTGGCTTTGAAGTCTGTCCTGGAACTAGTCTTATATACCAGGCTAGTCTCAAACTCACAGAGATCTGCTTGCTTCTGCCTCCTGAGTAATCCTCTCCCAGTCAGGGAATCCAACCCCGGACAAACCAATAACAGGCAGGGATGAGATATTCACCACTATTCTATCCAAGAGAGATCTTATACAGAAGACACTTAATTGGAGTGACTCACAGTTTCAGAGGTCCACTCCATTGTCATCATAACAGAAAAATTGATTTGAAGAAGAATGTCATGTTCGTTTCATCTTGATACACAGGCCACAGTATGTCATCTTACACACTTGCTCATATCCAGCACACGGAAACCCTGAAAGCCCATAACCAGTTAAACTCTTCTTCCCAAAATGCCAACCTAACTGCATCAATGCCACACCTTCTAATAGTACCACTCCCTATGACATCATCGGCCCATTCTCCTCAAGCAGGGCCTTTTTCATGATAGTAACTTAAGCAGCTGACTACCTACCCTGATTCCCTTTGAAATACACACACACACACACACACACACACACACACACACACACACAAAACTGTTCATTTTACTCTAGTCTGAAGAAAAAAAGCATGCTACACATGATTTTTTTTTTCCTGTAAGTGCAATGCATGGTCGACTCCATGATGTCCATGATATAAATGGACAATTTTAAAACACGATGGACATAATTTTTCATCTTCTGTTATTTTTACATCATTAGTGATTTTGGAGTGGGTTATATTTTAAATCAAATTGCAGTGTTACAGATTAATGATTTCTGTTTATTAAATATTTCTGTAAAAATAATTGGTATCCACATATAAAATGTTTAAGATGCTTGGTCCACAAACAGGTACTGAAGGAATACATTCACCTATTTAAGAAGGGATAATCAAGAGATCAGCAAGGACATTGCCCTGGAAGCAACAAACTGGGATCAAGGACACCTACGTCAAAAAGAATGAGCCTGTCTCAGAAACCTAATTCTAAAAAACTGGAAGAGCAGCTGTTCTATATTTGCCTTTCCAATGAGAAATAACTCCATAGACTTAAGAGATATGTAAAGAATATCTCTGTAATGATAGCATGCATTCTTTTCTGGCTAATGGGCAAAGGGGACAGAGCCTAAAACAGATTTGTTGGGAGATTTTGAGACAGGGTTTCCCTGTGCAATAGCCTTAGTTGTAGTGAGACTACCTGTGTTTATCACACTGGTCTGAAACTCTCAGAAATCTGCCTGCCTGTGTCTCCTGAGTACTGGGTTTAAAGGCAAGCACCACCACAACCTGGATCCTAAAACAGACTTAAGCATTACAAAGTAACTGCCATTTTTAAGTTCTTCTAGTGTCAGATTACATCTGACACTTTGAAGAATTTGAGTAGTAATAAGAAACAGCAAGTGAGGCCAGGAATGCAATTAAAATTTTCAACAGAAAAATTAGTAGTATAATTATTTAATAATACATGAGTAACATGAAACACAGGTTCACACTTCACTGACAGGGTTTGGAGTGGAGGACCAGAACATGAGGAAAAGAGGAAAGGCAGAACAAAGAAAAGATAAAACCTGTGAAAGGGATGTCTTACTTAACCTATGTCTTATTCTAAGTACGCTTTTTATGAGGAATAGTTTACTGTTCTCTCCTTTCAGGGGGAGATGGAAAAAAATGGGAGATTTTAGGAATTCAGTAGGAGTTATCTTTCAATGAGACCAGCTCATGAGAATACTACTCAAGCATTGCATCATGAGGAGAACACAGTGCATCTGGGGAACTTTAGTGATTAAACCCTCAGCACACTTGGGACCAATAACCCCAGCTCCATGTGGTGGGAATAGAAGTGTTCACAGGATATGAAGCAACCTCACCACAAAGGCTCTGGATTCTGAAAATTACATTCTCTCCAAACCATGTTCATTATGTTAAATGAAGGGATCTATTTCATTCTCAATACCTGAGTGTCTAAGTCTAGGTGCCCAGGCTGATACTGGCTCTACTAAGCTCATTAGTGGGTTTGAGAAAGAGCTATGTTCTTCTTTGTGAGTCAGGACCTAAACAGATGTCTTGCTTGCTCAGTCAACCCCTCAACACAACAGTGTTTACCTTTTCAAACAGTTCTCCTCTGGGTTCATCTTGCCCATCTGGCTGAACTATGATTTTCTCTAGAAGAAAACTCGGCCATCTGGCAGACCATTCCAGTAATTCCCCCTTAAGCAGCTTGAAAATGACCTCTTCTATGATATGAGGATGGGCCTAGGGGCACTTTGTTAATCGGGAGTTTCTCCTTTGACATGATTTGCAGCCAAACTACTACAGAGAGATTTAGGGATACAAAAAGGGATAATTGCTATGTAGCTTAACATTGAGTTTAGGTGAACTGAATTTGCTCTTTACCTGGTTGTCACAGGCACTTAAAATCAGGAAAGAGAAGCAGGCTCCAGATGACAAACAAGATAGTAGCTCTTTCTCCTCCTAGAAAGCTGGATGATGGCTCTAAAAATGTAGGAGTTTTATCCCTGAAACTCAGAGCAAATGGTTGGAAAATGCATAGTAATGAAAACAGTAGTCTTCCTAGACATAGTTGGAGAGGAATGAAACTAGGAAGGTTGTATTTGTGAGCAATATTGTTAGTCAACACATGTTCAGTAGCAGGTTCAAAACAAAAGAAAGCAAAAACTAATTGCATTATTCGAGGTTCTGTGCATGGACAGGGGTGGTAGGATGAATTTCTCCATATATGTAATAAATGGATTTATTATAATGTCTCATAGGCTTTAGTCCAGGTAGTCCAAAAATGGCTGCTTAACAATGGGCACCTGAAGACTACAGCAGTTGTTTAGTTCACCAGGGTGCATGTCTCAGCTGGTCATCATTATACTTGTCAAGTCCAAAGAAGAAAGCTCTAAAACTAGTAAAGTAATAAACTTGGTAGCCATAGCTAGGGGAAGCAGCAACAGAAGAAGAGCTTCCTCCTTCAATTCTATTTAGACATGCAGTAGACTACCAGATGGTGCGACTCATATAAAGGTGTATCTGAGTCTTCCTTACATATTTTGTTTTATTAATGTATTTCATTTTTGATTACTGACAGCCTCCTTAGTTGTGATATTAAACATGTGCACTGCCACCAAGTAGTTAAAGATGGATCTCATCATCTCATTCCATATAAAGCTTCCCTGAGTGGCTTTGACAGTTCTGGAACACATTCTGCCTGCCGGTCCCATCTGAAATCCTATACGGGAACCCATTCCAAGTTGTCATGGGTACAGAGAGCTCAAATAACAACTATGGTCCATAAGATATTATCTTTCCTACCATAGGTTGTCTGGGCCTTTATGGTTATTTATCTCCTATCTAAAAGCAATATATTTGGGCCCATAAAGGCTTATAGACACCCTTTAGGCAGGGAATACATGCAAGTATGGGGTTTCTTAACATAGATAATATGTGCAGTCATGGAATGTCTTTAGTATTAGGTGAAATAACTCCTATTTGCTCTTTATATATATTCATAGAACACCTCTGCCATTGACCGACCATTGGTTGACTAAATTCTGACATGAATTAAATGGAGCATTCATTATCTATAGTGAGATAAGCACCTTGGCCCTGCCTGTGACACAGACCACGCCCATTGGGGGAGTGGAGACAGGGCCGGATGTGACCCAGGGAATGAATTTTGAGGAGGATACTGGGAGAGCTCTCTTGCCTGCAGCACAGGAACAGCTTCCTGGGACCAGGAACCTGCTGGTGTTCGTCTTCCTATAATGTAAGTTATTTCTCCCTGAATAAACATCTATTCAGCCTATTTTTTTCTCCTGATCCTTATCGAACATCAATATCTGGTGTCAGAAGCAGACTCTGGATTTTTACCGGACCTGGTTTTCACCAAGTCGGCAGATGCTGCTCGCTTCCCACACCATCCCTGAATGAGCAGGGTTCCTTGCCTAACCAGGTGGCTATACCCCACCTTGTGGGACATTTGCCTCTGCCCTATGACTTTACATCCACTGTGGCACTGAGAAAGCACTCACTGCTTCTCATCTTTTGCCTATTCCCCACTTTGCATTTGCAGCTGTGGTGCACATGGCGCCTGCCCAGCTGGTGTGTTTTCTGTGGCCCAAAGGCGCCAGTAAGTGGCAATACCTGTTAGCCCTGGGGCCCTAGAAATTTGCACAAAGCTCCTTTCACTCATGAGTTTAACAAAATTTTACTTGCCTTAGTTTGTTAAGAGCTATTCTACAGGGACAACAATCAGAAGGATTGTCTGCTGCCGGATGCAATTTGGTGGGACACCGCCAGGCACTACTACCACAAATTGAGATCAACAACTAAAACCATCAAAGTTCGAGGACAGCAGAATTATACCTAAGGTAAGTGCAACATTCTTCGCCATTTAAGATGATATAATATGAGATAAATTGTTCCATACCTAGGGTGGATAATCTTATGATGCAAGACTTTAGAAATTCTTTTACTTCAAATATAGAAGGAATTTTAACATAAGAAAAATCATGTCTTAACCAATATATACTTTTTTTTGTAATAGCAATGGGTATCAACATTAAGATATTCTAAATGGTTTGAGCTTAAAGCAAACAATAAGAAAATTTTAAAAACCAACAGAAACTTAGTAACAGGGGTTCAAAATATGGAAAATAACAATAGAGAGCTAAAAAACCAAATGCAGAATATTGAAAATGACAATGGAGAGCTGACAATTAGAATGAAAACCTAGAAGGATAAAAAAAGGTTTAGAATATTGAAAATGACGCTATTAGAAGGCAAAACATAGAATGCTTAGAAAAACAGTTCAGTCTATTGAAAATGGCAATAGAAGGATGAAAAACAGAACAGAAAACATACAATGTTTGGAAACAATTGTTTAGAATATTGAAAATGAAAATGGAGAGCTTAAAATTAGAAGACAAGCATACAATACTTAGAGAAAAAGATTCAGAATATTAGACATGCAAATGGAGAGCTGACAGGTAGAATACAAAACATGGAACATAAAAATGACCAACAATTTTTTTTTATGTCTAATGCTTCAAAAATCAAAACAGAAACAATGCAATGCATTAACATGCTGACAGGAACAGCTGATTCCTGGTTGAACAGAGCTGCTAATAAAGTTAAAACCTGGAAAATCAGATGCAAAGACTAGCAGAATCTGTTCCATGTCTTAGGATTAATTGAAAGCTAGCAGATAGAACTTTGTGATTGGAAGGCAGTTTACATTTCATTCAGATTTTATCTAAGAATGAAAATATTAAAAATATGGACTCTTTAGTAGTTGGAGAATGCAAGGGACTTACTGATTCAATGAAGTCTCTAGAAAGTTATGTGATTCATTATCATACACTCAAAGACAAAATGCTGAATAGATTTCAGGCCTTAGAAGACTGCTGAGCCCTGACAAATCAGGGTAAGACAGCCTTTTTACCTCCCTGCCTTTGTTGTGTTCTGTCAAGTACTCTAGGCCTTAGCCAAAACTGGCTGTACCAACCTTGCTGTGAGACCTTTTGGTGACTGTCCAGGTAGCATGCTGTTTCTGTCCTTGATGCACCATTTGGAAGTTGCCCATCCACACTTCCTGCCTCCCCTAGTATTGTTATTTTCCTTCTCAGGTCTTTGATGAGGTTGAAGATTAAATTATTACAACTATTATTCTCTCTTCCTAGTTAGATGTAACAGGTTCTAGACTTATTCTTTCCAGCTTAGGACAACTCTATTGTAAACAGTGTTTTGACTTCACCCTAGGACTAGTTAGGTCTTAAGATTGTATATTCTCAATTTTCCTTTTGTTAGAGCACAATTTCTTTTTATTTAATTTATTATTTTACATGTTGATCTCAGTTCCCTTTTCTTCCCTCTCTCCCTCCTTCCCTCCCTCCCTCCCTTTTACCCCCTCTGCTCTCTCACATGCACCCTAACCACCCTCCCCTCCTATCCCCCCACCCCAATTCCATATGTAGAGCAATGGCATCCAGTTTGGGTCATGTGGATCTGACAGGTTATTTGAAATATGAACTAGGGCTTCTCACCTGTATCTAGGTTAAGGCAGTTATTCCTCCATGGGGGATGTGTTCGCAAGGTCCTTTTGTGCACCAGGGATATATCCTGGCTCCACTGCCTGAGGTCCCTTAGACTGCTCAGTCCATCTGGCAGAGACCCATATTCAGGTGGTACTGAGTCAGTCCTATGCTGGCTTCCCAGTTCTCAGTCAGTTATTAGAGCACAATTGTTATTCACTGTTTTTTATATAGGTTTTGTATCAAGCCTAAATCTTTTCTTAGACTAAAAGGGGAACTGTAGTGAGATACTCACTTTGTTCACATGCACATTTTGTGGAGACAGAGCAGGAGATTACCTGGGGGAACTAAGTCTGAGGAGGGGGCTCAGAGAGCTCTATTGCTTGCAGCATGGGGACAGGAGTACATCTGGAGGTATCCTTGGGACCAGGAAGGAACCTGCTCATATTCCTTTTTCTATGTTGTACGATATTTCTCCAGAATAAACATCTATTCAGCCTATTTGTTTCTCCTGATCATTATTAAACATCAATAAAGGAGAGCTGGTGTACACTCATGAGCAGAAACAGGAACCAAGAGTTAAGAGTGCAGAGGGCGCAGAGAAGTTCAGGAGAAGGCACCACACTGAGAAGGTACACTCAGGATTTAAATAAATAAATAAGATATTCACTTCAGCCACACACCTCTGAGTAAGAGTCACTGATAAGAGGAAAAATGGAAAATAGAAAAGGAGAGTATTGTCTATGATAACGATGTTTGAGAAAATCAGAGAAAGACACTAAAGGTAATGTAAAAAGATATAGAGGTTCAAAGAAAAGTAGTAGAAAGTTCATAGGAAGATGTAAACTGTTGTGTGCTCTGATATCTACAAATATAAATTTAAGATTAGTAATATGTGTTAAAAATTTTGACCATGCCAGGTTAATTGTTTAAACGTTCCTTTTATTTCTCTAAAGAAAACTATATGTACTTGTTAAAAAGTTCTAGATTTTGCCTCCAATTTAGCAAGACCAGCCATTTGGACAAAATCCTGTTCTTCTCTGTACTGTTTGACTTTATGCTTTATGAACTGGACATGCAGGACCCACAGGAAAGTGACTCTGATACAAGATGGACATTGCTACAGAGTTCCTTCTTCATGAAAGAGTCTGCTAGACATTCTGCAGGATGTGGAGAAAAGTGACTGACAAACTGCCAACACAGGTGGGACATTTTTAAATGTTTTGCTTTGCTGAGAAGTCTGCCAGACACACTATGATCTATAGACTGGAGATGGAACATCACAGAAGAATGTTGGAATTGTCCCGGTGAGTTGTCTCTTTCAATTCTAGAGTTTATATATTATCCTTCTATGTTCTTTGATGGACTTGAAGACTGATAGTTAAGGTTATAGTTTTCCTTAGTTAGAATTAAAGTTACATATAGGACTTTAGACTCATAAAGATAGGATAGATAAAAGAATATTTTCTTTAAATATTACTAAATGTTAAAGGACTGAAAAAGTTCTATCTGTGATTCCTGTTATAAACCTAAGTTTTATTACAAGAATAAAGTGAACACAAAAAGGGTTTAAATGTTTTTGGGGTCTAATGCTAACAGCCCTCAGGTCAAAATTCATCTCTGAGCTCTGGTCATCTGATTAAGATGATGAGAAAATCAGATGTCCTTTTAATGTAGATGATATTAATACTGTTTTTTGTCTAACGGTGTTAAAAATTGACACTAATTAAAAGGTTACAATTATTCACACTATAAGTTAACATAAATTTAACAGTCACCCAGGTCATAATATGTTTGAAGACATAAAGGGCACTTTATTTTTGATATCACAAAAAGACATTATCAGATGTGTAATTTTTTATGAAAACATATTTAAATGTTTAAATTTATAAGGTTTCAGGATATTTATGCTTTTAATATATTGTTAATGTTTGTGCTTATATCAAAGGGCTAAAATATAAGATCACAGCTGTAAGCTCTATATACTAACCAAAAGTTGAGATGCTCATTTTTTATGATACAGAAGGCAATGCATCCTTGTTTTTTGCTAAATTTGGTAAGCGTAAAATATTTAGATAAATTGAGTCACATAGATGTTTCATGTTTCCCTAAAAGGAGTTCCAAATTAAAATCAGTATTTTTAAAGCTAAACCTGACAATACAAAGTTCTAGTTTTTTAAAAGCTGTTTAATCTATTATAAAATGTTAAGAAACACAAGTTACTAGCCATTCTTATAAATTAACTGTTGATTATAATCAAACTAAATGTTAATGAATAATAACAGGGATAAACCTCACTCTGTTGCCTATACATGTTCTAAATGATTAAGGTTAAAACAAGTACCTGAAACAAAGTTGTCTGTTCAGATACACGTAGAATGGCTTCTAATACTATAGAGATCTGTATAGAATAAGGCATTTAAATGTTAACTAAACAGCTGTAATAATATCAGACAAAGAATCACAGATCCTAAAAATGACCCCAGGCCTCTAAAGAAGATTATGAGGCAGCATGGATTGTTATGACACTGACCAGGGAGCAAGATGCTCAAATACAATGTCTACTGCCAGGCAGGACCCAGCTTAGTCTTTTTAGATGGAAAAATATTTTTTGCACCACCTTTGCCTAGACAAAAGTAGGTCAGTCTTTTCCATGTCTCTCTTCCACAGAGAAAAGGCAAACAAACAAAAAGCCTCTAATATTATGCATTTGGTGAAGAACTCCTCCCTCAATCCCATACACAATTGGTTATGGCTAGGAATATAAGGAATGGTCCTTGTTAGTTTTTTTTAGTAGATTGAACAGTTAATTAACTATATCCTTCTCACATCTGATAGTTTTGATGGCTGGGCTGACCATAACTTTTTCAGCTTGGCAGTATTAGGCAGCATTAATATGGCTCCTAAATAAGGATCTAAAACCATAAAAGTCATTTTTGAACATTTGTTTATTAATTATGCATACAGTATTCTGCCTTCATATGTCTGCAGGCGAGAAGAGGTAGTCAGATCTCATTACTGATGTTTGTGAGCCACAGTGTAGTTGCTGGGGATTGAACTCAGGACTTCTAGAAGAGCAGCCAGTACTCTTAACCAATGAACCATCTCTCTAGCCCAAGACATATACATCATAAAATATAAAAAATTTATTTACGATATAAAAATTCAGAGCTTAACTTTTAATCAAGTTCTGATAAGCTAATCTAGCAGGGACTCCCAGCTGTTTAGTCACAAACTCAATGTTTTATGATTTATGTTGGGTGTCATCGAAGTGTAAATATGAAGGATATTTCATCAGGCCTAAGGCACCACTGACCAATCTATACATGGATCTCTCTTGACAGAAGAAAAATGTACAAGTTTATAACCCAAATCTGTAGTTTTTGCTAGGATTCAAAGGCATAAGTACATTCCTGCTGTTTTACAGATACCCAATATCAACTTTTTCTACAATATAGATTTCAGTAATAAGTGATGATGATAATATATCTCAAACTTATGTTCCCAATTTAACCATGTCTCAGCAGATTTGTGCTTCTGGCAGATGAGCATCAGTTACTGACTACATTCTGCTCCTAAATACTGCTCTGGACTTACGGTGAACCAGTACAGCCAATGTGAATCTTCAACAGGGTCTATACACTAATGCCTCTGATAAATGTGCAATTTGCTAATTTGCTGAATCCACCCTCCTTTTTTCTTCCTTTTTTTTTTTTTTTTTTTTTTGTTTGGTTTTATATAGCATTTTAGCCATTTCACGCCCAAGAAAACACTGCAAAGGTAAGCAGGAAGTAGTACAGGAAAGAATACATTTCACCTTTTCCCTGGTTGAGATGCTATATCAAAAGTAAACCAAAGTAAAGTCCTATACATAGGGGGCAATGTGAGTAACCTGTACCAGAAGTCTTTTACCTATTGGAGGCCCAAAAATTGGGCATCTAAGGTTTGTGTGAAAGAGGCAATGTGATGGAAAAATTAATAACTAAAAGTTATAAAATTAGGGCTTATTGGAAGAAGGAAAAATTAATGAGAACAAGAATTTCTGCCAATAGGTAAGTCCCTGACTCAGGAGAAGAAGTAAAAACAAAGAAAAAACCCCAAACTTTCAGGTGTGCTTATCAATCTTGCCTAAACAAATGATGGATTCTATTAACTTAGATCCATGAAGACCTTGTAAATAAATTTGTACTCTATGAACTGTCTGTATCTTGCAAACCTTGTGAACTGAGAATAGTGATCTCAAGCTTCACTTTCTGTTTACCCTGTTATAAACCCCTCAGAATTTTAAGCCACTACCTTACTTTTCTGACAGAGTGAGGTCCCAGCTGGTTTGATTTTTACCAGTAAAAACCTTTTGCTTTTGCAGCCAGGAGTCACTTCCTTGGAAGTTGAGGAAACCAGTAGGCATAATAGTAACAAGCTGCTCAAGGAGGCTTTATAGGCTATAGAACTCCAGGTGACAACTATTTGAAAATCAAAACACTGTTGTGCCAGCGACATGCCTGTACTACTTCCTGCTTACTTTTGCAGTGTTTTCTGAGTTGCAAGTAGGCTAAAATGCTAGACAATACCAACAAAAGGAAGTGGGATTCAGGAAATGGACCATTTATCAGAGGCATCAGTTTGTAGACCCTGTTGAAGATTCACCTTGGCTGGGCTGGTTCAGAGTAAGTAGGGAGAGCACTATAGAGGAGCAGGCTGTAGTCAGCAACTGATACTCATCTGCCAGAAGCACAAATCGTCTGAGACATGTTTAAACTGGGAACAATGGTTAAAATGTATATATTTAATTGGAACTCTTAGTTCCTTACCTTTGGTGATCAAGAAAGACAGCAAGACCAGGGATAAAATTCCATCCTCAGGAAAGCTGTATTTATCTGCAGTCCTTTTGACCTGTAAGAAGTGGATAAAAGCTTTATGACATTTGATCCTCTGAAGCCTATATGAACTGTGTTATATAAAAGGACATAAAAGTTTTAGATATATTATCATCACCAATCTTTGCTGAAATCCAAATTGTAGAAAAAGTAGATTTTGGGTATCTATAAAACAACAGGAATGAACTTATGCCTTTGAGTCCTAGCAAAATTTACAGATTTGGGTTAGAAGCTTTTTCTTCTGTCAAGAGCGATCCATGTATAGATTGGTCAGTGGTGCCTTAGGCCTAATGAAACACCCTTCATATTTACACTTCGATGACACCCAATATAAATCATACAACTTTGAGTTTGTGACTAAACAGCTGGGAGTCCCTGCTAGATTAGCTTATTAGAACTTGATTAAAAGTTAAGCTCTGAATTTTTATATTGTAAATTAATTTTTTATATCTTTAAGAAGTATATGTCTTGAGCTAGAGAGATGTGGCAGAGATTAAGAGTACTGGCTGCTCTTCTAGAAGTCCTGAGTTCAATCCCCAGCAACTACATTGTGGCTCACAAACATTTATATTGTGATGTGGTATCCTCTTTGGGTGTGCAGACATGTATGCAGGCAGAACACTGTATGCATAATTAATAAACAAATGTTCAAAAAAGACATATATCTTTATATTTTTGGATCCTTATTTAGGAGCCATATTAAGGCTGCCTTTACTGCCAAGCTCACAAAGTTTTGGTTAGCCAAGCCATCAATAGAATTAGAGATCTGAGAAGGATAAATTATATGTTATAAATTATATGTTACTTTTGAATCTAAAAGAATCTAAAAAATCACAGGGACCATTCCTTATATTCTTAGCCATAACCAATTTTCTATGGCATTGAGGGGAGAAATTTTTCACCAAGTACACAATGTGAGAGGTGTTTTTTTTTTTTTTTTTTTTTGATTTTGTTTTTGTTTTGTTTTGTTTTGTTTTGTTTTGTTTTCTGTGGAACCTGGAATTGGAAAAGTCTGAACTTATATTGTCTAGGCAAAGGTGCAGACAATTTTCCAGTACCCTGCAGCCTCTACAAAGTCTGAGCTGGGTCCTGTCATGCTGCAGGCATTGTGTTTCAGCATCTTGCTCCCTGGTCAGTGTCATCACAATCCATGCTGCCCCACAATGTTCTTTAGAGACCTTTGGTCATTGTTAGATTCGGTGATTCTTGTCTGAAATTATTACAGCTTTTTAGTTAATATTTAAAAGCCTTATTCTACAGATCTCTGTAGTATTAGAAGTCTTTCTAGGTAGATCTTAATAGACAACTTGGTTTTCAGTTACTCGATTTAAGCTTAAACTTTTAGAATATGTATAGAAGACAGAGTGAGGTTTATTCCTGTTATTAATCATTAATACTTAGTTTGACTATAACCAACATTTAATATATAAGGATGGCTGGTAACTTGTGTTTCTTAACATTTTATAATAGTTACCAGATTTTATAAAACTAGAACTTTGCATTGTCAGTTTTAGCTTTAAAAATACTGATTTTAATTTGAAACTCCTTTTAGGGAAACATAAAACAGCTATGTGATTCAGTTTATCTAACTAACTTATGCTTACCAAATTTAGCAAAAACAAGGATGGATTTCCCTCTGTAACATAAAAAAAAAAAAAATGAGCTTCTCAACTTTTGGTTAGTATATACAGTATATGGCTATGATCTTAAATTTTAGCCCTTTAAGTACAAATATCAACAATGTAATAAAGCAAAAATATAATGTAACCTTCTGAATTTAAACATTTAAAAACTGTTTTATAAAACAATTAAACATCCTGTAATGGCTTCTTATAATATCAAATAATTTTAGCAACCTTTATGTCTTTAAACCCATTGTCACCTTGGTGCCTGTTAAGTTTATGTTAATTTCCAGTGTTAATAATTGTAACTTTTTAATTAGTTTCAATTTTTAACAGCTTTCGACATAAACAGAATTAATGTCATCTACATTAGAAGGACAACTGATTTTCTGATAATCTGAATTTAATGACCAGTGCTCAGAGGTAAATTTTGAGCTGAGGGCTGTTATTAGACAGCAAAAAATGTTTAAACCATTTTCTTTTTTAGCTCTATTCTTGCAATAAACAGATTTCTAAAAAAAAAAACACAGAACTTTTTAGCAAGTACATATATTTTTCTTGAGAGAAATAAACAGAACTTATAAACTATTAACCTGGTATGGTCAAAAATTTTAACTCATATTACTAATCTTAAATTAATATTTGTAGATATGAGAGCCCACAGCAGTTTACATATTTCGCCGACATTTGTTGACTTTTCTTTGAACCTCCATAACTTTTTACATTACCTTTAGTCTCTCTCTGAGTTTCTCAGACATCCCTAGCATAGAAATGTCTCTCTTTTTCTTTTTTTCTTTTTTCTTATCAGTGACTCTTACCCATATATGCATGCCTGAAGTGAAATCTTATTTATTTAATTCCTGACTCTACCTTCTTAACATTGGTGCTTTCCCCTGAGCCTCTCTGCACCCTCTGCTCTCTTAACTGTTGTCTCCTTTTATGGATTTTGTGGGGTACACCAGATCTTTTTTCTGTCATTTTTCAGTATTATAATTTAATTTTTATCTCTTTTCCACTTTTCTGGATCTTTCCAATCCTTTTTCCTGTTCTACCTTTTATTGCCCAGAGATGTGGAATCATACTCGTAACACCTGAACTTCCTTCTGATGTTCTCTGTTCTGCTTTGATGAGTTGCATTGACCTATAAATCTGCAGGCCACTTGACCTCTCTACTAGACCACTGTTATCTTATTTTGTTTTCTTTGCTACAGACTGATTGTAACAAGTCTGCACATAGCCATCACATCTAATTACCATATATTTTGTTATTTGTATTTTTTTAGTTGACACAAAAATCTTTACCAAATTTGTTCTCCCCAACACCCCCTCATCCTGCACCTCCCCACTCTCACCCCTACTCCTTTCCCTACAGTCACAATCACTGCCACCTGAGGAGAGGAGGGCTGGGCGAGGGGCGGCTTCTGTTATTAGCACCTAGGGATTCAGAACTCCTCTCCTCTCTGACTGCCCACCTGGTGGCCCAATGCACCTAGTCCATCAGCAACACATCTTGGATCCTGGATGAGCATGGCTTAGGACTTCTGTACCAGGGAGAACCTGGTGCTGTTTACATTGGTGTTCTATATTACCATCAACCTGTAAGATTCTGCCTGGGAGTATTTATTTTTTTAATTTACTTATTTATTTTTTATTTCACATGTCGATCCCAGTTCCCTCTCCTTCCCTCCATCCATCCCTCCCTCCCTCCCACCCACTTACACGCTATGCCCCCTCACATGCACCCTGACCACCCTCAGCTCCCAGCTCCCAACCCAATTCCACATGTATGGCAATGCCATCCAGGTGTAGTCATGTAGATCTGTCAAGTCATTTGAAGTAGGGACTAGGACTTCTCTCCTGTTTCTAGATTAAGGGAGTACCCTCTATGGGGGATGTGTCTGCAATGACCTTTTGTGCATGAGGAATACATCCTGGTTCCACTGTCTGCGGTCCTTAAGACTGCTCAGTCCTTCTGGCTGAGACCCATATTTAGAGAAGACTGAGTCAGTACCATGCTGGATTCCAAGGTATCAGTCTAGGTGCCTGTTATTTGCTCCTTGTTCAGGTCAGCTGTCTCTGTGTGTTTCTACAACCTGGTCTTGTTCTGTCCATCTGCATCTGGATTCTAGTTAAACTCAGTGTTTAGGTTTGGGTGTTTGCTTCTGTTTCCAACAGCACTATAGGAGGGCTACATGAGGGTGAATAAGTTAGTTGTTGATCTCACTATCCAGGAAGGGCATTTAAGGCAGCCTTTTCACAGTTGCTCAAATTGTTAGTTGGCAACAGTCTTGTAGGACTCTAGACCTTTCTTTAGATTCACTTTTCTCTTCAAACCTATACTGGCTCCCTCTTTTATTCTCTCTCTCTCTCTCTCTCTTTCTGTATCCCTCTCTCTCTTTCACTCACTCTCAGTCTCTCTCTCTCTTCTGCCTTGTATTCCTACCCTGACTCAATCTTCCTAGTTGCAATTTCTTTCCTCTCCTCCCTTCTCTTTCTCCTAGTTCTCTCTACATTCATTGACCACCCCCCCACCTCCCATGTGCTCTGGGGGACTTGTCCCATCAACCTTCTGTGAGCGACTTTATATGAATCTCTTAGAATACACCTTGTATCCTAGTTCCTCTGGTGGTGTGAATTATAGGCTGGTGATCCATTGCTCTTAGTCTAAAATCCATATATGAGCGAGTACATCCTATGTTATTTTTGTGACTGGGTTACCTCATTCAAGATGGTTGTTTCAAGAGCCATTCACTTGCCTGCGACTTTCAAGATTCCATTATTTTTTTCTGCAGAGTAGTATTCCATTGTGTAGATGTGCCACATCTTCTTATCCATTCTTCAATTGAGGATCATCTAGGTTGTTTCCAGTTCCTTGATATTACAAATAATGCTGTATCAACATAGTTGAGCAGATGTCTTTGTTGCCGGGATATGGATCATTTGGGTATATGTCTATCTCCAAAATGGCTGTACGAGTTTACACTCCCACGAGCAGTGGAGGAATGTTCCCTTTCTCCACATCTTCTTAGGTATAAGTTGTCATTGGTGTTTTTAATTTTAGCCATCCTGGCAGGAGTAGTATGGTATCTCAAAGTTGTTTTGATTTGCATTTCCCTGATAGCTAAAGATGTTGAACATTTTCTTAAGTGTTGTTCAGCTTTTTTGGTTTCCTCTATTGAGAATTATTTCTTTTGTTCTGTACCCCATTTTTATTTTCGATTTTATAAAGTTTTTTTTTTCAATCAATACTTCTTTTTTTTCACTTTATATAACCAAGTCCATTTAAATAATAACAAACATTTATAGACAATATTTGGGGATTTGGGTGTCATTCTTTCCAAACTACTTCCTGCTGGTAAGAGGCGCTGACATGGGGGATTCTATGAAGATGCAGAAATCCTGCCTGTAGTCTGTAAGGCTGCTTTGTCCACCTGTTTTGAATGTAGGATCACCTGGTATTCTCTATCAGGTGGTCTGGCTTGATCAAACCACATTAGTCTGGAAGGAATGCACATCTTTTCATTTTCTGTGGAAACAATAATAGAAATCCTTTTCCCAGTAACATGTCCTTGAACTTAATTTTGGAGTCAAAGCATTTTTTTTAATTTAATTTATTATTTTACATGTCGATCCCAGTTCCCTCTCCCTCCCTCTCTTCCTTTCCCCCTCCCTCCTTCCCTCCCTTTTACTCCCTCTGCCCTCTCACATGCACTCTAACCACCCTCCCCTCCCACCCCCCACCCCAATTCCATATGTAGGGGAATGCCATGCAGTTGGGGTCATGTAGGTCTGACAGGTCATGTGAAGTAGGGACTAGTTCTTCTCTCCTGTCTCTAGCTTAAGGCAGTTATCCCTCCATGGGGAATGTGTTCCCAAAGTCCTTTTGTGTATCAGGGATACATCCTGGCTCCACTGTCTGAGGTTCCTTAGACTGCTCAGTCCTTCTGGCTGAGACCCATATTCAGGGGGTCCTGAGTCAGTCCCATGCTGGCTTCCCAGCTATCAGTCTGGTGGCCCGTTAGCTGCTCCTTGTTCAGGTAAGCTGTCTCTATGTGTTTCTGCCACCTGGTCTTGTCCTCTCGACATGCATCTGGGTTCTACTTCAACTTAGTGTTTATGTATGGATGTTTGCTACTGTTTCTAACAGGCATTAATTGAGGGCTCCATGGATAAGTTAGTTGTTGATCTCACTCTCCGGGAAGGGCATTTATGGTAGCCTTTCCATGGAAGCTCAAATTGTTAGTTGGGAGCAGTCTTGTAGTCTTCTCGACCTTTCTTTGTGTTCAATTTTATCTTCAAACCAATATTGTCTCCCTCTTTTATGTTCTCTCTCTCTCTTTGTGTCTCTCTTTCCTGTCTTCTATTCCTAACCAGGCTCAATCTTCCCGGTCGCACATGTTTTCCTTTCCTCCCCCTCGTTTTCTCCTACTACTCTGTCCATTCGCTGCCCCCCCACTTCCCCTGAGTTCTGGGGGGACTTGCGCCTTCCTGGTTCTGTGAGGGACTTTATATGAATCTCTTAGAATATACCTTGTATCCTAGTTCCTCTGCTGGTCTGTACCCCATTTTTTAATAGGGTTGTTTGGTGTTTTGTTGATTAGTTTTTTGAGTTGTTTGTATATTTTGGAGATCAGCCCATCGTCAGATGTACTATTGGTGAAAATTGATGGGAGATGCCATTCTGTAAATGTTGGCCAATAGGAAAGGAAGATAGGAGGGACTAAGAGACAAGGAGGAAAGAGGAAGTTGGAAGGAGGAGTCAGCATGGAGAGTCTGGAGAAAGTAGAATGCCAGTATGCTCCTCAGTTAGAAGACCACATGAACATACATAGATCAGCAGAAATGGGTTAATACTTAAGGCAGAGCTAGCAGATAAGAAACTAGTACCAGGCCAATAGCATTATGTCAAATATAGAGTCTCTGTGTGTTAATTGGGGCTGGCGTGATGGCAGGACCAGACCCGTGGCAGGCGGAAAAACCTTACTCCTTACATAAAATCTTTTCCCAGTCTGTGGGCTGCCATTTTGTCTTTCCACTGTGTCATTTGCCTTACAGAACCTTCTAAGTTTGAAGAGGTCCCATTTATTAATTGTTGCTCTCAGTGTCTGTGCCCTGGAGTTATGTTCAGGAAGTGGTCTCCTATACCAATTTGTTAAAGCGTACCTCCTACTTTCTCTTCTAAGAGGTTCAGTGTGGTTGGATTGACATTGAGGTCTTTGATCCATTTGGACCATAGTTTTGTGTATGACTATAGACTTGGGTCTGTCTGCAGTCTTCTAAGCACCATCATCCAAATGTGCCAGCACCATTTGTTGAAGATGTATTCCTCATCCCATTGTATGTTTTATATGTTTTGTAGAAAATCAGGTGTTCATACGTATGTGGGTTTGTATCAGGTTTTTGAAATCCATTCCATGTTCTACCTGTTTTTTTTTTTTGTTGTTGTTGTTGTTTTGTTTGTTTTTATGGCAATTCCAGGCTGTTTTTAGGAGTATAACTCTGTAGTAGAGCTTAATGTCAGGGATGGTGATGCCTTTGAAGTTCTTTTATTGTACAGGGCTGTTTTGGCTATGCTGGGTCTTTTGTTTTTCCATAAAAAAATGATTATTATCCTTTCAAGGTCAGTGATGAATTGTGGTGGGTTTTTAATTTAGATTGCATTGAATCTGTAGATTGCTTTTGGCAAGATTGCCATTTTTACTATATTTATCCTACCTATTCAAGAGCATGGGAGATCTTTCCATATTCTGGTATCTTCTTTAATTTCTTTCTTTAGAGCCAAACATTTTTATTATAGAGGTCTTTCATTTGTTTGGGAAGTGTTCCTCCAAGATACTTTATGTTCTTTCTGGCTATAGTAAAGTGTTATGTTTCTCTGATTTCTTTCTCAATCTCATTGTTGTCTGAGAAAAGTAGGGATACTGATTATTTTGAGTATATCTTGTACCCTGCTAGTTTGCTGAAGGTGTTTATCAGCTATTGGAGTTCCTTGGTAGAGTTTATTGGGTTGCTTATTAAGCTATCATATCATCTTCAAATAGTGATAGTTTAACTTCTTCCTTTCCAATATGGATCCCTTTAATCTCCTTTTCTTGTCTTATAGCTTTAGCTAGAACTTCACGTACAATATTGAAGAGACATTGAGAGAGAGGGCAGCCTTGTCTTGTTCGTGATTTTAGAGGAATCACCATAAGCTTCTGTCCTTTCAATCTGATGTTTGCAGTTGGTTTACTCTGGGTTCCTTTGTATTTCGGGCATAAATTTTCAGAATTAAGACTTTGTGTTGAATGATTTCTCCTGCAATGAATACTGAATGAGCATCTTCATCTCTTTTGATTCATTTTGGTTTGAAGTCTAAATTGTTAGATATTAGGATAGCCATGCCTGCTTGCTTCTTGTGTACATTTGATTGGAAGATATTCCCCAACCTTTTACCCTGAAGTAATGTCTATCTTTGAAACTTAGATGTTTTTCTTGTATGCAGCAGAATTCTTTCTTCCGATCCATTCTGTTAGCCTGTGTCTTTTTATAGGTGAGTTAAGACCATAATATTGGGGGTGAGTAAAGGCCATTGATTATTGATGCTTTTTTGTTTTAGATTTGATGTTGGCAGTGGTATTGTGAATATATTTGACCTCAATTACCCTTGGTTTCTTGTATAGGGAGATTGTCTGTTGCCTACATTTTGTGTGCATAGTTAACTTCTGTGGGTGGGAGTTTTCCTTCCAAATCTTTCTGTAGTGCTGGATTTGTAGGTAAGTATTGGAAAAAAATCTGTCTTTGTCATTAAATATCTTGTTTTCTCCATCTATAATGATTGTTTTGCTGGGTATAGTAGCCTGGGCTAGCATCTGTGGACTCTTAGTATTTGTAGAACATCTATCCAGGACCTTTTGGCCTTGAGGGATTCCATGGAAATGTCAGTTGTATCAGTTGTAATTTTGATTGTTTTGCTTTTATATGTTACCTGTCCTTTCTCCTTTGTTGCACATAGTATTCTTTATTCTGTGTTTTAGGTGTTTTCCTTATTATATTTCTAGGGTTTTTTTTTTTTTTTTTTTTTTTTACTTTTGTCCAGCCTAATTGGTGTTCAGTATACTTCTTGTACTTTCATGTGCATGTCCTTCTTCAGATTGGGAAAGTTGTCCTCGATGATTTTGTTTAGTATGTTTTTGACACCTTTGAGCTGGTCTTCCTCACCTTCCTCGCTGCCTATGTATTCCTAGGCCTTTTCATGGTGTCCCAGATTTCTTGGATGTTTTGTGTTAAGTATTTGTTGGATTTATGATTTTCTTTGGTAGATGAATCTATTTCCTCTAGTTTATCTTCCATGCCTGAGATTCTCTCTTCCATCTCTTTTGTTCTGTTGGTCATGTTGTGTCTGTAGTTCACAATCTTTTGCGCAGTTTTTCCATTTCCAGCATTCCTTCTGTTTTTGTTGTCTTTACTTTCTCTATTTCAATCTTTCAGGTTTAAAGGTCCTGGGTGGTTGGAGGAAATCTGGGATGAGCCCACAAACTTTGTACCTCCCGGGTTTCCTCAAGTCCAATGAAGTTATTCCCAAATGTGAAAGCAAAAGGTTTTAATTGGGAAGAACAAAACAGTCTGGGAGTTCACTCTACTGGAAGGCTAAGTTACCTAACAACAAAAGTGAAATGGAGGCTTGATACCCCTAGTCTCAGCTCATAGAGTTTTCAAGGTTACAGCATTTCATAGAGTACAAAGTTAGATTGCAAGGGCATCAAGATTGATTGGCACACCTGCAAGGTTTTCTTTTCTTTCTTTCTTTTTTTTTTCCTGTATCTCATGAAAATAATGTGGGGTCTGTACTCTGAAATCAGGAAGTTATCCACTAGAAGAGATTCTTGTTCTTTGTAGTTTTTCCTTCTTGCCATTAACCCCAATTTTTAATTTTTCCATCACATCACATAAAGTAAAATATAAATTGTTAAATGTCTCCAAGAACTGTAGTCTTTCCAAGGATGTACAAAAAACTCATTGAAGTTGACTAAAAAGCCCTACACAGGGATCCCTGCTCCCAATACTCTGAAGAGATTCAACCCACAAAGTTTTAGTCAAGAGTCATATCATTGATTCCAGGGAGTTTCACATATCTCATGAAAACCCACAGGAAGCAAAATCTGTCTTCATGTTCCCACTCAGATGTTGGGAGGACCCAACACATGATTCATTTACTACACCATGTACTCCTCCATCCTGGGGACAGCAGCCTCTCACTGACCATGTGATTCCTGAACTCTCCCAAGCTCTCCATTGAACTTACTGCAGCAATAATCGAAGAACAGCACACACAAATAAAGTGCCAGATCTCCTTTAGAGAAAAGCCTGAATCTGGCCTAAGAAGGTCCCTGTACCTTTTATTATTGACAGATCATGAGGAGGGTTCTGGTTGGCTAGTGATGATTGAGTAACAAGATCACCTTCTTAAAGATACAGCGCAAAGATTCCTGACCTGGCCTTCCAACCCAGACAAAAACCTTTTCTCGGTCAGCAGAGATACACATTTCTACTGCACTGGCTTTGACTCCAATAGCAAATACTGCTCTCATCCTGTACCCACTCCTTTCTCCTGAAAACAAGGTGGCTCTCTAGCTTTCACAGGCCACTACACAATCACATGATGTGATTATTCCCTGTCCTAAATACTATTGAGAGATTTTGGCTCAGAAAATGAGATGTTCTGTAGTTTCCCACTGATGTCAGATGAACTGAAACCACTTATTTCATGGTTGTCACTGGGACTTCAGAAAAGCAGGGAAAAAACAAAAGTAAAGAAAACAGGAACCAGGTCTCAAACAAGAAAATAAGTCTTTCTGCAATCTCAAGTCTGGATGATGGATCCACTGTTTTAGAAACCTGACAACAGTCCTGTTCAAGAAGAGAACATTGAATAATGCAGCTATTTTCTCACTGTACTTGTGCTTGTAGAAGCAAGCTTCCCAGCCCAATTCTCTCAGAGGATTCAAATTACCCTGAAGACAACAGTTTTTATTATTATTCATTTTTCAAGAATTTCAGGAATAAAACTCCCAATGCATTGGAGCTATCACCAAAGCATCTGACAGGAGAAAGATATATCATGTTCTTTCTGATATTGCTCCTTCCCTTCTCTCATGGATTCTAAATTGCCTGTGACCACTAGATAAAATGTACACCCAGTTCCCCTGACCTCAGCAAAATACACAGAACAAACATCTTTTTTGCCATATGCCCTGAAATCTATGGAAGAGTATGGCTCATCATACATGTTGTGTATCTTGGCATGAGACTCAGTACATCTTCTTTTGAGGGATGACCAGAGGTCAGATAATGATGCACAACTTCACATAATTATCTACATCCCATAACATGTATACTCATACAAATCATTTTCTCTCATGCTCAATCATACAATAGATAGTAATAGACTTGAAAAATTGATAAATATTTATTCCATCAATTCTATTACCATCAATTCTAGTCTTGTACACCACAATTTAGCTTTGACACACTACACTGGAAATTGTAAAGTTAATTCTACTTGGTCTTAATAGTTAAAACCTGGATTCAGATATGTGATTAATGATGAAAAATCAGAGAAGCAGAGCAGCCCACCCCTAGGTCTTACTTCTGCTGAATCCTCAGACCAAAAGGGTGGGAAATTCTGATCCTAGGGTCTTCCATTAGGATACAATAAACTTTTGCCTTCTTCCACTTTATATTTCTCTCTCCTCCCAGTCATATCTACCTCCCAAGTACAGGAATAAAGGAATGAGCCACCACCTGGCAAAACAAAATACCACAACACCACCATAAAGGAGAAAACCTTTATGGACCCCACAAATTTAATGGCATGTGGATCCTGCTGAGTTTATCGATTTATAGCTTTAAAGCCCATTTCTTTGAAATACTCATGTGTACTGAAGACCAGCTGATACACCCACACCCATAAACCAAACAAATACCGAATTCTTCAAATTTCCATTTGTCATCACCATTGATGTACTAGCTGACCCCAGAGCCTGTGAGACATTCCAATAAACCCACTTTCTACAGACACAGAGAGATATGTTCTACCAATCCTGTTCAAACAGAGAACATTGAATAATGCAGCTGTTTCCTCATCTTCCTACTGAGGAACCCGTGCTGGTTCAACATAGTACTCATAGATAGAGACGTTCTTCCCAGCACCATTGTCTTTGAGTATTCAGCTTACTATGCAGATGACACTTTTTTTTATTATTCTTCATATGTCAAGAATTTGACTCAAATATCAGGAATAAATCTCCAATACAATAGACCTGTAACCCTGGCATCTGTGAGGAGAAAGATATATCATCTTGTTTGTAATATGGCTCCTGCCTTTCTCTCATGGTTATCTGAGAGGCCTGTGACAACCAGGTAAAAAGTCCCCTCAGGTCTCCAGACCTCAGCAAGATGGCACAGAACAAACATCATTTGTATCCTAAAAAATTTCTCTATACCTTTAATATTCTGGGACGCATTCCATCTGTTCAATAAGAGAATCATTTCAGTCTACATTGTGTAATGGTCTGAGCAAGCTCTGCACATTTTGTGGAGGACGAAAGAGAGATAGAACCTGTGCACTGCAGGAAGTGGGTTGGATCGTTTATTGGTGACATGGGTAAGTGACACTGAAATTTGTGTCTGACTATGTAGTGTTGGCTTTCGTCTTTGATTCCAGCACTCAGGAAGTAGAGGCAAGTAGATTTCTCTGAGTAGACTCTGGTCTACAGAGTAAGTTCCAGGATAGCAGGGCCACAAAGGGAAACTCTGTTTCAAACATCAAAAGAAATGAATTAATTAATCAAATAATCAAATAATTAATTAATATTAAACAAGTAATGAGAAAAATCTACTAGAAAGCAACAACAACAATATTAATAATAATAATTATGTAGGAATTGAACAGCTCAGTTTAATGAGCAAGTTCGAGGACAACAGGCACCACACAGGGAAATTTTGTCTCTAAAAAAATAAGTTTCTGTTTGTTCAGATCTCTAAAATTCCTAGGTCTGGAGTAGAAGCCAGGCCCAAAGGAGGTGCAGGACTTGCTGTGTCTTTAAGAACACTCTAACCCTTGAGGAACTGCTCTTGTCACTGAAGCCTTATTAGCCAATCAGGGACATTGAGCCAACCCTCCAGTCTGAGGTTTGGAAGGAGATTTCCTTGAGCCATGCTGCAGGCTTGGTTTTGTATCAGAACAGGAGCCAGAGGATTGATTGCTTCTCTATGAGTGGTGCTGTGGGGAATTGTGAGGGGAGGGAGCTCATGGATGAACAGAGAAGCTGAAGCACGGTGAGTGACGGGATGTGGGAGGGTGGGATGGGGAGTCATGGAATTCTGTTTGGCAGGCCCTCAAGGAGGAGGCTGGACTGGAATGTGCTGCCACATTCAGTGTTCAGTTAGGCCCATTGTGGTCCAGCAGCTTCCCAGACCACTGTGTGGCCTATGAATACTTCTCCATGTGGTCTGCTTCTGAGGAAAGGATTTTGATGCGGTAGAATTGTGAATAAACTTCTGTGTAGTCAGCTCCATTATGGTTTTGGTGCACAGGGATGGCATTTACCAAAGAAGGAGAGGTTCGGTTACTTCAGTGCCTTCCAGAAGTCCTACTCTTAACATCTAAAGTTTAGGGGTCACATCCATTCAGAGTTATTACTGTTTTGTTTTTTGCCATCAAAATAAATTTTCTTCTTTTGTGAAAATATAAATAAAAAGACCTTACTTTACATATTGAGCCCAGTTCTCTCTCCCTGCCATCCTCCTATTTCCCCCAGTGACCTCCCTATACCACCACCCATAAATTGCTCTGGGAGGCTGAGGTCTTCCAAAAGGGATCATCAAAATCTGTCAAGTCATTTGAGTTTTGGCCCAGGCACTCCTCCTTGTCTCTAGGCTAAGGGAGTATCCAAATTGGGAGTTAATTTTGTGCATGCTCTAAATGATATTATTTAATTATTTTTCATATATATTTGCATGCACATATAGGTTATATATATGTGTGTGTATATGTATATGTTTATATGTATGTGTATATGTATATAATATTAAAATAGAATTTCTCCTTGTAGCTTTGCAGCCTGACTTAGAATTTTCTGTGTGGTGCAGGCTATCCCCAATCTCATAGAGATCTACCTGCCTCTGCATCCCCATTGCTAGGTTATAGTCAAATGCATGTATAAATGGCATTCTTATTTTGGACCACACTCCACCATTCAGCTGTGTTGTCGAAGAGTGGAGTTGTTGAAATAAAGATTTATCAATTCTTGGTGGATAGTTTAGTCTCTCAAAATAGAATTTAGCTGAGCGAGTGCTGCACCTAAAATTAAATAAAAAATAAATAAATAAAATGAGTTTCATGCTAACCACTCATGTTAGAGATTAGGATTCTAAAATATATATTTGCTCCCCAGGATAGTCCAGATATATGTTTCCAAACGATGGCAATAGACTAACCACCGATTTCAATGGAGCAGGGCTTTTACAAGCTGTTCAAGGGTTCCTTACTGGGCCACAATGAACATTAAGTCACGGTGTGCCATAAATATCCATTTTCTTCTGGAGAAAAATCATGGCTCTGTCATATGGGCAAGATGAGCCCAGGTGACAACAGTTTGAAAAGGAAAACAATGAGGTGTTGAGGGCTGGACTGAGCAAGCAAGAATTTTTGTGTAGATCCCCACTCATGGAGAAGTAACATTGTTCCTTCTGAAACACAGGAAAGTTCTTGGCAGAACAAATAACAGCTTCAGGGTTGTAGCCTTAGGTGATTTCCATCAGGTTTTGAGCTATTAAGAATAAAATAGAGCTCATCCCTTGAAACAAGGAAGATGCTTGGGAAAGAATGCAATTGTCTATGGCCAGGGCCTTTGTGGAGGGGCTAATTCAGATCCCAATTACACAACTCTTCACAATACATGGAACTGTGGTTATTGGGCCTCTGACCACTGAGGGATTAGTCGGTAATGTTATTGGGATTCCCTGTTTTGCCCCTGCACTATTTGGGTAGCATTTTCCTGAGTTTGCCCCATTAAATGTTAACCCTGTTGATTCCTAGATGTCCCTACTTCCATTCCCCCATGAAAGTAGTATACAAGACACTATTCCTCATAAGAAGCTTACTTAGAGTAATACATAGCTTCAGCAAAACACCCTTGACCAAGCTTTCATCTTTTCTTTGTTCTGCCTCCCAGACTTTTCTCATCTTCTGGCATTTCTTCCTCATGACCTGGCAGTAAATTGACCTATTGTTTCATATTACTCATGTACTCCTGGGATGGGTCCTTGTTTCACTGCCGGGGCCGCCAAACAGAACAAGTCACCTAAGAGTCAGCCACATTCAGATGGTCTAGTTTGGTGCCATGAAGGTCCCCCAACTGTCAGTCCATACTCTGTGAGTTCCCAATAGTGATAGCAGATGTGGTGTGGCTTTGTTGGAGTGGACTTTACCCTGTTAGAGGAATCACATCACTGTAGGATGAGACATGAGGTTTCTTATTCTCAGAATGATGCCCAGTGTATCAGAAACTTCCTGTTGCCTCTGAGTCATGCTACAAGGACTCTAACCTCAAGGACTGCAGCAGTCTGCATGCTGATATGGCCCCTGCCATAATGTTGATTAACTGAACCTCTGAAATTTTCAGTGTGACACCTCAATGAAATGTTTCCTTTGAAAGTTTTGCCCTGGTCCATGGTGTCTCTTAACAGCAATGAAAACCTAACAAAGGCGGATGTCGTTCCCAGATCCTGGGGTATTTCAGTGACAGGCTGTCCCTATTGTACAATTTATTTCTGATGTGTTCTCAATAGATTGTTCTGGTAGCTTGCCTCTCCCTTTATGCCTGTATGCCCTTTATTGGGATCTTTTTTTTTTCTCATGGCTATATGCTACTTAAAGGGCCAAGAAATGGTGCATGTTAACCTCCTATTCACTTTTCTTCTAAATGGATTAGGTGAATGCATTATAATGACCACGTCATGAAATAAGTGTGTGAGGCTCCAGATTTATATAAGTATATTGTCAAAGATGTTTGTATTTACAGTGAGTGTATTAGACTTTGTCTCACATGTATGGTTTATTGTAGGATGCAGTGACCTATGATGATGTGTATATCCACTTCACTCAGGAAGAATGGGCTTTGCTAAATCCTTCTCAGAAATGTCTCTACACAGATGTGATGCTGGACACCTACAGGAACCTCACTACTACAGGTGAGACTGTATTTTCCTTCATATTTTAAAATAAGAGACCCAATGTTTCTTGGTTACGGATACTATTCTGTAATTTTAATTGAGAAAAGGGAAACTTTGGTGAATGAGGCATGGTTCAAAGTGTCAATGAAGTTATTAACATAAATTTTGTACAATTTACAATAATACATAATATATATTCTGTTATTTCAGGCTACATTTGGGATGACCATAATATGGAAGATCATTGGCAAACTTCTAGAAGACATAGAAGGTAAATCTTCACATGTAAATTTATGAAAATTTTGCTCTAAAGATATTTTAATGTATTCTGGAAATTTTAGTGAAGAGACACACTTAAAAAATTTAAACAGGGAAAATAAGTGCAGCTTAAAGTATAGATATGGTTCTTATTTTTTGCCCAAATCATGTGTATCAGTGAAAGGTAACTCTTCTGTTTTTACAAGGCATTCATGTAAAAAGAGAAGGAAACAATTCCTTAACAGATATCACCCTAGAATTGTAGTGCCTGGAGATCTGTGCTGTAGGTATGCCCGTCTGTTGAGTTTCATACTATTCAGATATTTGAAACAGTATACATGTTTCATAGGTCATAATTATATGTCCAAGACCTACTAAGAAAATAGTCTGTAGTAAAGCAGGCATTACTTATATATTTGTGACTTTTCTATGTATATCGAAAGGGTCATTTTATGAGTGTCAAGAAGTTTGTTGTGGAGAAACCTTAATCCCTATAACACATGTCTGTGAGGAAAAGAAAGTCAAAGTGTGTGAATGCAATGTGGAAACCTTTTTATTGATATTGATACTTTAATAAGTATATCATATGTTGAGTCAGGTAGTTGTGGCCCATGGCTTTAATTTCAGTATTCATGATGAAGAGGAAGGTGGATCCCAAAATTTTGTGATCAGCCTGGTCTACAAAGCGAGTTCCAGGCTATCCAGGTCTACACAGAGAAATTATGTATCAGAAAACCTAGGGGAAAAAAAAAGAATATATGTTACTCTAAGCACAAGCCATGTGAATTTAGAATATGGAAAGAAGAAACATACCTCTCTCTCTTAGGACATTGAGAAGAAATGAAAGATATTCAGTAGTCCCCACTTTGAGAATATTTGTTGAGTGTTAAATGAGTTTGAAATTTATCAGTATTCCAAGATCATCTGAAAAATATCAACAAAAACACTGCAGTAAATCCATATGAATGTGAATGTTTCCATTTGTACTGGTACATTTGGCCAGTGTATTATGATTTATACAATGGAAAAATTGATAAATGCAATAAATATGGCAAAGGTCTGAGATGGTCCAATTATTTTCAATTATGTGAGAAATCTCATGTAAACATATGCACTAAATGTGGGCCATGAAATAAAGGCTCATACTCTGAATCACAGGTATCTTCTTTGAAAGCAAGACAATACCTCATGAGGGAAGCATTATGAAAGTATATTTCAATATCTTATTCTTGTCTACAATTAAGCCAAATTATAAATTTATTTTATGCATGTACTAAATTTCTTTATCATGCATGTGGTAAAGTTTTACATATGCTAATTATCTTTGCAGTAATAAAAGAAGCCATACGGGAGTGAATCCTGTGAATATACACAATGAATGTGTGAATAACTTTGTATGTTACAGGCATCTTCAAAGGATTGAAAAAATTCACACTGGAGAGAAACCATATAGAAGTCTTCAGTATGGTGAAGTCTTTGCATGCCAAAGTTTCCACCAACTCCGTGAAAGAAAACACTTGGTAGAGAAAACCTATGAATGTAGTCAATGTGGTAAAGTTTTTGCAAGACATACTATGCTTAAAAGACATACTAGAACACATAGTGGAGAGAAAACACAAGATTGTAATCAATGTGGTAAAGTCTTTTTACTATGCAATCATCTCAAAAAACATAAAAGAACACATACTGGTGAGAAACGCTATGAATGTAGTGAATGTGGTAAAGCTTTTTCACAACACTGGTATCTATTAATTCATAAAAGAATACATACTGGAGAGAAACCTTATGTATGTAATCAATGTGGTAGAGCATTTTCATGTGTCAGTAATCTCCAGTCTCACTATAGAACACATACTGGAGAGAAACCCTATGAATGTAATCAATGTAGTAAGGCATTTGCAAGTAATGGTCAGCTTAAAACTCACATAAGAACACATACTGGAGAGAAACCTTATGCATGTAATCAATGTGGTAGAACATTTTCACGTGTCAGTAATCTCCAATCTCATCATAGAACACATACTGGAGAGAAACCCTATGGATGTAGTCAATGTGGTAAAGCTTTCTCACAACACAGCAATCTGGTACGTCATAAAAGATCACATACTCAAGAGAGACCCTATGAATGTAATCACTGTAGTAAAGCTTTCACAACACATGATGTGCTTAAAAATCATATAAGAACACATACTGGAGAGAAACCCTATGGATGTAATCAATGTGGTAAAGCTTTTTCACAACAGAATGCTCTGGTACGTCATAAAAGATCACATACTCAAGAGAGACCCTATGAATGTAATCAATGTAGTAAAGCTTTCACAACATATGATGTGCTTAAAAGTCATATAAGAACACATACTGGAGAGAAACCCTATGAGTGTAATCAATGTAGTAAAGCATTTGCAAGTAATGTTCAGCTTAAAACTCATATAAGAAAACATACTAGAGAGAAACCTTATGCATGTAATCAATGTGGTAGAACATTTTCACGTGTCAATACTTTCCAATCTCATCATCGAACACATACTGGTTAGAAACCTTATGGATGCAATCAATGTGGTAAAGCTTTTTCACAACACAGCCATCTGGTACATCATAAAAGAACACATACTAGAGAAAGACCCTATGAATGTAATCAATGTTGTAAAGCTTTCACAACACATGATGTGCTTAAAAGTTATATAAGAATACAAACTATGGAGAAAACTTATGAATGCCATCAAAGTAGTAAACCATTTACACATCCTATGGCTTTCTGAAGTCATAAAAAGAATGCATACTTGAAAGACACTGAATGTATACCAAGTGGTAAAGTTGTGTACTTTGCTTATCATAATAATCTTTGTCAGACTAAGAATACCCTTATGTAAAGTAATCTTACTAGAAAGGATGTTGTGTGATCTTCAGCCAACGTACATTGAGTTACATAGGATTCTGGAGATAAAAATATCTGACATGTGAACAATCAGTTCAAGTATTACACTGTCTCTGTTTTGTTCTCACATGCAAACTCATGTCTACAAAAGTCATAGGAATTCACTGATAAGGGAACCCTGCTTGTCTTTATTTACATGAAAACCTCATTCAAATGATTTGTGTTCTTTAAGCCCAATTCTTCATGATTGCTTTCTTTTACATGAACCAATTCATGTTGTAGGAAAATTGTGGAGACTTTAAGACACTCAACACATGGGTTACAGGAATGAGAGCTCATAAGAGAAACTATTCGCATATGGAAACTTTAATTATGTGATATCAGTGTGTCAGTTTGTGATTGTTCACATGTGTAAGTTGTTTCCCAATAAAATACTTAATTTACCATTTGTCTTGGGTAGAAAAAACTTAACAACACCCCCACGTCCACAGAAACAGTTTTATTTATTAAATTTAAAACAAGTATGTTGTCTAATGTGCTCAAAAATTTTTTTAAATGAGTTGGATTTTCCGTTTCATGATATCAAGGTGATAAAAAAAAAAGGATTTCAAATAGGCACAGAGTGAGAGATTCATTCTAACAAAATTATGACAAGTTCATTGCCATGACTTATGTCAGTTTTCTGAAAACATACTGTACATACCCATACCTGAATACTCAAGGGTCTAAACTTCCTGAGAACTGCTTACTTGAATTTTAAATTTTCTTTTAGTTCTTGTATTGATCCCATGGCTGGTCTGGAACTCCTGCCTATAAAGTAGACTAATTTACTGTCTTAGTATCTGAGATACCTGGGATTGCTGGATCTTGATTACAGGTACCCAACTACCCAAAGGATGACACTTGCAATATACATGTCTGTAGTGAGATAGTCCTTCTGTAGCACTGACCACGCCCATTGGGGGGTGGAGCGTAGGATTGTGTGGTATACCAGTTATGTGCTTTATCTTGTAATACTCAAAAAACTCTTTCAATTTGCTGGAGACATATGCTGGAGCATTGTCAGTTTTTATTTGTGCAGGTATGCCCATAATGGCCATTACCTCTAAAAGGTGCGTTATAACAGAATCAGCCTTTTCAGAGCTCAGAGCAGTAGCCCATTGAAACCCTGAAAATGTATCTATAGTGTGATGTACATATTTTAATTTTCCAAATTCTGCAAAATGAAACACATCCATTTGCCATATTTTATTTCTATTTATACCTTTAGGGTTACTGCCTGGTGGTAAAGGAGTTTGGTTATAGAATGAGCAAGTAGGACATTTCCTTACTATTTCCTTGGCTTGTTCTCAAGTGATAGAAAAATCCTTTTTTAAACCTTTACTGTTCACGTGGTGTTTCTTATGAAACTCTGAGGCTTCTAGCACACTTCCTATCAATAAACGATCAATTTCATCATTGCCTTGTGCTAGAGGACCTGGCAGACCCGTATGGGATCTGATGTGTGTTATATATATAGGATTAGTCCTCTTTCTGATAGTATCTTGTAACTGTATAAACAATGAAGTTAATTCTGTATTGTCAGGAATAAATTCTGCAGTCTCAATGTGTAAAACGACTCTCTCTGCGTATTGAGAGTCAGTAACTATATTGAGGGGTTCTTTAAAATCCATAAGTACCATGAGAATGGCATACAATTCTGCCTTTTGTACAGAATTGTAAGGGCTTTGAACCACTTTGTTAATATTTTCTGATTTATATCCTGCCTTACCTGATTTATTTGCATCAGTGTAGAATGTATGAACTCCAGAAATAGGTGTTTTTCTTACAATGCGTGGAAGGATCCAACTCGTTTTCTTTATGAATTTGATTCTCTCAGTTTTGGGATAGTTGTTGCTAATTGTTCCCAAAAAGTTACTGTAAGCTCTCTGCCAATATTAGTTATCTTTCCATAAGGAAGAAATTTCCTCATTAGTTAAAGGTACTATAATTTCTGCTGGGTCCCTTCCTATTAGCTGACGAAGTCTTAATTTACCTTTTATAATCAAGTCAGAGATCTTTTCTATATATGTTTTTAGTTTTTTATTCTGTTTATGTGGTAGGAATATCCATTCTAATATGATATCTTCTCTCTGCATCAAAATCCCTGAAGGATATTCTCTAGATGGTAATATAACCAGAATACAGTCTAGGTTTGGATCCACACGGTCCACATGTGCTTCTAGTATCCTCTATTCTACCCATTTTAATTCCTTCTCAGCTTCAGCTGATAGTATTCGTGGACTATTCAAGTCCTTATCTCTTTTTAGGGCCATTTTCAAGTTTTTCAAATCATGCCCTTCTACTCCAATTATGGTTTGCAGTTGAGAAATCTCTCCTAGTAATTTTTGAAGATCATTAAGAGTCTGGTAGCGATCTCTTCTGATCTGTACTTTTTGTGGTCTAATTTTCTGTAGACCTATTTTATATCCTAAGTAGTTGATAGACTCTCCTTTTTGTATTTTTTATTACACCCTGGCCAGTTTCAAATAGAACTACAGTCAAGAATTTTCTGCCACACAGTGACTAACTACATATGTCACAGCCAGTTCTGTTGAGAAATTTGGTTGCTAAAAATTTTCTTCCTACAGGATCCATTGGAGCAATCATCGTCCCATTTCAGCAGGAAGTAATCTTAATATGACTACGCCCCCTTTCCCTACCCTTGGAATTTTGGGATAATAGTCATCGTCTTTGGGTTGGTTTTAGTTATTTGGGATTGGGTGATGCTTACACTCGGGTTTATCTTTTAGACAGGAATAGGGAATGGTTGGTAAAGGTATGGTTTAGATGGGATATAGGTAGATTAGCCTATTTTCTTGAGAATTTGAGTAAGAATGAGATAGTATTTTACAGCTTACATTGTTGTGTATTCTTATGTGGTAAGCTATATAAAATTAAGTTTATATTTTGTTATATTGTGTTAAATGTTTCCACTTATAATATTTTATGCACATTATTTTTTACCATATTCTATGTATGTATACTTTTCCTGTATTCAAGACATTTTGTATATTGATACAATTTGGGATATTTATCTTGCTGCCCTTTATAGTTCTACCTCTTGTCTTGACACTTATACTCTACCTCTATTTTAGGGATTTACATGTAGGTATATGTAAATAGTTATATTGTTTAAGTATTTGTTCCTGCTTTACTCAGGAAAGTTTTAATCAGTCTTTTTAGCTAAGTTCCCGAGTATTACAGATTATCTTCACTCACATTTCCTGTACCTATGAGATTAGTCAGATATAGATGCTTAATCTTCAATCACTTCATAGACATGCAGAACATGGCATTTAAATGTTTTAATATTAGTACTCCATTGACATGAGACACTGTTGCTCCTGACAGCACTGTGCACTTTCCCGAAAATATGTTGGACACTGTTGTTGCTCCTGCTGGAGTTCAATCTCGCCTCAGCTAATGGCCTGTTGGGCATAGAATTGCCCCCACCTTGACCACTGATTTGGACATGCAGTCCTATGTGCTTGCAGGAGACAAATATAGAAGACTGCTTGACCTTGCCAAGTCAGGGTAAGACAGCAATTCTATTTCCCTGCTGTTGTTGTGGTCTGTCAAGTTCTCTTGGCCTTAGCCAAATCTGGGTGTACCAACGTCGCTGTGAGACCTAGGGTGACTGTCCTTGCTGCACCTTTTGGAAGTTGTCCATCCGCTTTTCCTGTCTACTCTAGTATTGTTAATTTCCTTCTCAGGTCTTGATGAGGTTGAAGATTAAACTATCACAACTATTATTCTCTCTTCCTAGTTAGATATATTAGGTACTAGACTTACGTTTTCCAGCTTAGGACAACTCTATTGTAAACTCCATTATGCCCTCACCCTAGGACTAGATATGTAGGTCATTTTGTTCTCGATTTTCCTTTTCTTAGAGCACACTTGTTATTCACTGTTTTGTATATAGTTTTGTATTAAGCCTAAATCTTTTCTTTAGACTAAAAGGGGAATTGTAGTGAGATAGTCCTTCTGTAGCACTGACCACACCCATTGGGGGGTGGAGCGATGGGCGGAGGTGACCTGAGGAAGGAGGTCAGAGGGGGCCAGGAAGGAGCTCTCTCTTTCTGGCGTGACTCGGACAGGAGAGGATCGGGATGAATTTCCTGGTGTTCATCTGTCTAGGTCGTAAGTTATTTCTCCCTGAATAAACATCTTTTCGGCCTATTTGTTTATCCTGATCTTTATTTACCGCAATACATGTCAAGGTTAGGGTTGAATTATTTTTTCAACACGTTAGAAGATTTCCCTGTTTATAAGTGATTATGTATCTTACATATGCTTTTGTTGCTGTGTAAAGGTTCCCTTGAACCTTTTTTTTTTCAGTCTGCAAATACTCCCCAAATTTAAATATCTTTATATTTTCAAAATATTTAGTTTTCAGCTTGATTAAATCTGCGGTCTAAGTACGGGTATCAAAGATAATAAGGTTTTGACTTATTCTGTTTTGGTTTCAAATTTTTGTGCTTGTCTGTGGATACTTTCCTTCTGTACACAAGATTTCATATAGGGAACACTGATCTTGAGCTCTCTATTAGCATAGGAGGACCTTTGCAGGCCTGATTCTCCTGCCTCTACCTTTACATCCTAAGTGCTGGGTTGCAAGTGTGTGTCACTGTGCCTCTAAAGTATTTTGGTTTTTGATTTATTTTTTTTCTTTTTGAGACAAAGTCTTTCTATGTTGCTTAGACTGGCCTCAAACACTGGCTGTCTCCCCACATTAGCTTTCTGAGTCCTGGAGTTACAGGAAGTTCAAACTGGATCTACCGGACCCACAGATGGACAAGTTTTTAAACTAGGCATCACAGAGGAAGTGTGGCAGTGACCTCCAGTCTAGACAAAGATGCCTAACACTTTCCCTCTGGAGCTTTACTGCAGGTACTTAATTGGCAAATTCCTTTTCAATCATCAGGAAAGCAAATGAATTAAAAAAAAAGAATTTAACAGCTAGGCATTGATGCCACTCACCACTTGGGATGTAGTGGCAGTTGGATTTCTGTCAGTTTGAGGCCAGCCTGGTCTACACAGAAATTTCTGGACAGGTTGCAAAGCCACAGAGAAACCCTATATCAAAAACCTAAAACAACACAAGATAAAACAAAAACAAAGAAACAAAAAAAATAAGAGAGAGAGATAGAAAGAGAGAGAGAATTTAGCCAAGCAATGATGTTTCAAGCCTTTAAACTCAGCACTCTGGATACAGAAGTGGGTGTATCTCTGAGTTGAAGAACATCAAGGGCTACAAAGGGAAACCCTGTGTGTGTGTGTGCTACCCTGAATTATGTACACATATGTACATACACATCCAAGTGTCCATGGAGATAAGAAGAAATCATCATCACCAGGAGCTTTATTTCCAGGTGGTTTTGAGACACCAGGTTTGGGGGCTAGAAATAGAAGTCCAGTCCTCTGGAAGAGGAAGAAATGCTCTTAACTTGAACAATGTAGCTAGCCGAAGAGATTCACTACTTACAGATAGTTCTTCTACAGATCATTATTATTATTAATTGTTCATGTCATTCTTTGCTGCAGCATTGAGTGATGAAAATGGATCCAACAAACTCAACAAGCCTATAGGAATTTATTGGGAAAGGGAGTGAAGGCAGTGGTAGGTGTCAACCAATTGGGGGCAGAAAGAGAAAGAGAGAAAATTGGCAGGAGTTGCTTGCTGATAAAGAGGAGGGAAGCAGTTTAGAACCAGGCTCTGCAGTTGGGGCCCTTGCAACTGGGGACATGGAGGTTCCATTGGCCCAGCTCCTCGTGGCCTTTGAATGCACTGCCTTATGGAGTCACTTAATGAATGCAAGGCTTAGCCTTCCAACCTTTGACAGCCTTTGAGATGTCAGTGTAGAGTTATCATCTCTGAAAGCCAGATCCAGGAGGGAAGGGAAGGTTACCAGTGGAAACTAGAGAAGGTTGAATCCAGAGCATGGAAGGAACCTGAGCATTAGACAAGCCTGTGACCTGGAAAGGTTCCTTAAGAAGAAACAGGCCCTAGAGAGGACATGTGTGAAGTGACAGTCAGGTGCTGAGGAGAAACCACCAGGCCCGGAAGAGAAGTCTTTGGGAGTAGGAACAGGGCCAGGTTGCCTAGGTTGAGGGTGAATCCAATAAATCAATTATTACTATTAGGCAGCACATGCTTTTCTGGGTGCTATTATTTCCCTTGTTAATTACTGAACATTGGTGTTATAAAAACGTTATAAAGGACACTAGCTGTAAGTGTGGTGACAAAGGCCTTTTAATTTCAGCATTCAGGAGGTAGAGGGAATTCTTTCTGTTTGAAGGTAGTTGGGTCTACAAAATGATCTCCAGGACAGCCTGGTATTCACAGTGAAACAAATTCTGGAAAAGCACACAAAAGACCACACCAGCAAATATGTTTTTCTTTATCCCTCCAAATGACAAATAAAGTATGTCATGTGTCCTAATAGTCTTTCTACTCATGAAGCCTTAACCTAAGAAATTATTTTGCATTTTTTACTAGGGAAAAAATGTTTGCATTGTGTCTGACATGCACAATAATATTGGGATTTTTTTTTCCTTTCCTGACTGGTTATCCATTTCTCCAGAAATTGCCCAGTGTAATAAGCATTAGTCAAGGCTTTTGGTATATTCACATTCCCAAAGTGGTGTGTGTGTGTGTGTGTGTGTGTGTGTGTGTGTGTGTGTGTGTGTAGACCAGAAAACATCATAAAAATCTTATATAGATTAGAGAGATGCATATATTTACATAATGGTTAATATTTACAGCAAGCCTATAGACAACATAAAATATAACAGAGAGAAACACAAATTACATCTGATAAAACCTGGAAAACAAGACAAGGGTGTCACTGTATATCTACTCAACTTTGAAGTACTAGTTAGATCAATAAATCAACTGAAAGATATCAATGGAGTATAATTTTGAAAAGAAGATATTGAACTATTGTTTCCTGTAAGTACACATCATTGATATTAAAAACTCTGCAAGGGAAGAACAGGTGATAAACACTTTCAATAAAGTGACTGGGTAGTAGAGTAACAAGAAACCAAACAAACAAACAAAAAAGCAGTAGTCTTTCTACATAAAAACAGCAAACAACTGAGGAAGAAGTAAAGAAATCAGTACTCATCACAACATACTCAAGTAATATAACATATGTTTAAGTAATTCTTAACAAACAAGTGAGACATTGTGTGCTAAAAAATCTTTAAGTATAGGAAGAAAGAGTTTGAAGATCATATGAGCAGATGGAAAGATTTCCAGTACTCATGATCAATATCATTAACCCAGTCAAAAGGCCATCCCTCTAACAACAATTTGCAAATCCACCACAATACCCATAAAATTTACAACACACTTCATCAAAGACTGAGAAAGTACAGTTTGTAACTTCAGATGAATAAAAAAAAGTTAGGTAAAACAACTCAACAGTAAAAGAATAGCATGGCACTGGCAGGAAAACAGACAAGTGCATCAATGGAATGAATTAAAAGCCCCAACATCAAAGAAAACACAAGTGGACACTTGATTTCTGATAAGGAAATTCACAAATACAAAATGGGGAAAAAACACAGCAACTTCAACAAATGGTACCACTGAAACTAATTTTTTGCATGAAAAATTGAAATAGATTCATGTAGATCCCCTGCACAACACTCAAGCCCAGTGTGTCAAAGTCCCCAAGAAATCAGACACACTGAAGCAGAAACAAGACCAAGTGTGTAAAAGCTTTGAATACACTGGCACAGGGGACAACATTCTGAATTGAAAATCAATTAATAAATGGGACCCCATGAAACTGCAATGATTGTGTAAGTCCAAGGACACTGGCAATCAGGCAAAGGGTCAGCTTAAGAAATGGTTTTAGATATTTAACAACTCCACATACACTAGAGGCTAAATTAAAAGTATATAAAAACTAAAAAATATCTAGGTGTATGCTGTAGAAAATCTCTTCTGTATAATATGAATTTGTTTTACTCTCAGCCATTAACATCGAGCTCAAAATACTACAGCAGGGCATGCAGAGTTGGGTGGCTGGATCAAACTAGGATAATTCAGGGAAAAATGTTGGAGTCAGTGAAGTCATGAACCAGACAGAAAGGAAGGAAGAGAAGATGATGAATAGGCTAATGTCAAGAACCTTGGGCAGCACAACAACTAATAGAAATGGGTTAATTTAAGTTGTAAGAGCTAGTTAGCAATAAGGCAGAGCTATTGGTTGAGCATTTATAATTAATATAAGCCTCAGTGTGTTTATTGGAGAGCTGCAGGTAGAACAAAACATCTGCCTACATTTGAAAATCTAAATAATCCAAATAAAAAATGGGGTATGAATATAAGCCAAGATTTCTCAGCAGATATATGTCAAGTAGCTGAGAAACACTTAAAGCAATGCTTGATACCATTAGCCACCAGAGAACTCCAAATCAAAACTACTTTTTGATTACTTCTTAGAACTTTGAGAATGGCAAATGTTAAACATGTAAAGGACAGCTCATGCTGGTAAGGAAGGGATGCACTTGTAAAAGTGCAATTTAATACAGACTTTATGAACATAAGTGTTGTCATTCTTCAGAAAACTGAGAGTCTATCTATGTCAATGCCCAGCTATACCACCCTTAGTCATAAACCCAAAGGTTGTTCCATTCTCTATTCATTATAACCATGACTGGAAAGAGCCAAGAATTCCATGAACTGGAGAACTGATTGTAAAAGAAATGAGGTGCATTTACACAATTTGATAGTTAGTCAACTGTAAAATATCTGGCATGAAAAAAAGTGATTTTCTCAGTTCTCAGTGCTAATGTCAGATACCATAAAAGCAGGGAATCAAAACTCCTTCTTGCCCCTTACTTTTTCTTCTGTGTCCACCACTATTTATAGTTAGTCAGTGAATTCCCTTCATACACAGGTCCCTCTTCATGGGTAAGTCCACCATAAATGCTGCAGGAATTGGAAGAAACAGATTCACTGTTGTATTTCTTCTTTTCATAGAATAATCAATGTCCTGCCTGGATGCAAAACTGCCTTCCCAGGAATAAGCAGCTATATAAAATTACAAACAACTCCTTATTTAAATAGTGTGAGGCAAGCCTGGGCCCTAGGACTCATTAATCTAAACTTCTGGTTCCCAAGTTTCCTAATGATGTGTCATTGTAATATGTTAGTTCTTCCGGTTCTGGCGACATCACAACTATTATATTGCTTTCACTGCTACCTCATAACAATATTTTTTACTGTTATGAGTCATAAATATCTGTGTTTTCTGATTCTAGACATCTATACAGGAGACCACTCTAATTGGAAACTGAACATTGAGTAGTTCAAGCTTCCCTCCAAACACTGTACACACACCAATTCTGTGTTTTCATTCACATGGAAGTAATGAATACATGTGGAAAAATAACACCGAAATCCTCTTAAACTGCACCATCATGCCCTTGTATTGATTGAGACCCATGCATCTGACTGCCTTAAATTACAAGTTTTAATCTCACCATTGCCTAGAGTGTTTTTCCCTGAAGTGTATGCAGTGCACTATTACTCCTATTATGGTCTAAAGGGAGAAGCCAGGCTCCACATGCAAGTCATTTTTTATTTTATTTATTTTTTTTAGAGCTTGGACATAGCCTGAAGTGGCATAGACTGGTAATTTTAGAACTCTGGGGTACTATGAACTTGCAATCCAAGAATTGTGGTTGTTTTGTCAAGAAGATAATGAGGGCAAAGTCGTGTTATGCTACAGATAGAGTTCACGGGACGTCAATCAACATACATTATCTTTCCTCAAATCCATTTTTCCAAAAAGCTGGAGATAAGCTCTTCTAGAATAAGTAAAACTTTAATTTAAACCAGGATTTATTGTTTGGTTCGACCCTATTATGAACCTTGAACAGCAATTTAGAGGACTGTTCTTTTACGTTCTGTTTACATTTCACTGGTTTTAAAATCAGGATTTTCTCTTTCATTATGGACATGCAACTTAAATGCTGTTAATCCTGATGAACAAACATTCACGTCTTGCCTAATCAATTTCTAACAGGTGTGGTTAGCATATAGGTCAAATAAATCTGGCCTATTCGGGAAGGAGAACTAAATTAGCTAAATTCTGCTTTGTGTGACTTAATGTCTCCTAATATATGGTAAGGTTTTATGACACCATTTATACTCTCTACAAACACTTTAGTAATGGATTACTACTGTACACATGAGATACCAGTTACAAGCTCGATACAATTAACTCCAGATAAATCCTGAATGTAAATGTTCAATATTAAAAGTGCAGAACTTCTGGAACATACTAGATAGATGAGGGCTCTTTGAATTTGGCACATATGTCTTCCATGATGACAACCCAAGAACAACAGGTATCAGCAATTCAAAGGAATGTCAATATCAGGCATATTCTCAGCACAACCTGGCTCCAGATGCTCTGCTATGACATTAAGAACCGGCAAATTTCACAATGTGATGAGATCAAAGGCTGCTGCCATGTCCAATGGAATTTCAAGGAATAAAAAGGACAAGCAGATATAGGACACATAGCGCCAGGCAAGAAGCATGCTCAACCAGTTTCTGGCTGCTGGTTCCCACCCAGTTGGGGGAGGAACAGCTCCCTGGTCTCAGCATCAGCTGCTGCGACTCTCAATCTGGGACCATGGGAATCTCACACACCTTCCCAAGCCACTTTTTCCCTTCTAGGAACAGCCGATAATATATTACCATAGGAGGCTGTGGGGATTTCAAACACTCAACCCACATCAGAGCCCAAAGAAAAGTGCACAACACAACTTTAGAATTCTTCACCAGTGGAATCAAGGCAGAACCCTGGCTCCTAGAATAATCCTTCCTTCAGTTAACAGATCTTCCTGAGACATGAGGGACAGGACATGGTGAGCAGAAAGTACAAGATAGCATGTTTCAAAACCCGTCTTCCATGTGAAGAAGAGATTTATCCCAGATATATCCCAGATTGGTTGCAGAATTGTGCCACATTCAACAGCAAGTCCCTTGCTAACGTGAACCAATGGTTTTGGTTTTTAAAGGATGTATACAAATGTTGAAGGAGGCTAATCAGACAATAATGCACAAGAGGAATACAGCGTAACTCAAGAACAATGTGAACAAAATCCACAGGGCCTTCACGACTGACAACCACAATCCCAATTTTGGGCTATCATGAAGTTACTAACCCTGCCACATTCTGGACCTTTTCCATCATGGTAAATCCAGTTGCTGATTGCCTACCATTTCCCCCTGTTGTGTATGTTGTGTACACAAGAAAGTAGTCTCCCTATTTGGATTTGAATGCAGGAGACATTCTCCACCAGAATTCCTTATGTGGTAACTGCAATGGATAGTTGACGACAGGACTCAAAATTGTAATTTGAAAATGCAGAGGTGGTACAGCCCATTAATGTATGGGTTTAATTTGCAATTAAGAGGTAAGTAATTTCATTGCCCTGGGAAACATACAGCTAGGAACCAAAGACACCTGAGTCAACAAAACAGTGCAGTCTCAGAACCATGTCCTGTAATTGTAGAGATACAACTGCTATAGCCTTAATATGTCTTCCCAGGAAGAATTCACTCCACATATTTAAATGATCAATAAACCAAGTACCTTTAAGGACTGTGTGCATCAAACTCTGGCTGATCACTAAGAGGTGATGTTGTGGAAATTTATTTTAAGATATATTAGTTCATTTATGCCATGGAACATATATTAAATGATGATGGGAAACATGCCTTGAATTCTTTACTGTGGAGTTTGTTTAGCTCTATTAAGCTGTGATAATTTGCATGTCTGGAGCACCGGAAGGTCTAATAAAATGCTGACTGACCAATATCAAGGCAGAAGAAATGATAGGCAAGGTTGGAAGGCAGAGAGAATAAATATGAGAAATCCAGCAGGGGAGATGAAAGAGCAAGAAAATCAGGGCACATCCAGATATTCTAAAATAGAGCAATAGTGAATGTAAGATGCACAGAATTAAGGAATGGAAAAATCCCAGAGGCTAAAGATAGACAGGATCATTTAAAGATAAGAAAAGCTAGCAGGAAACAAGCCAAGTTAAGGAAGGGTGGGTATTCACAAATAAAAATAAGCCCCTGTGTGTGATTTATTTGGGAGCAGGGTGGGGAACATGCCCTAAAGACCAAATTGTAAATATGTACAAGAAAAAGTCAATCTAGAAGAGATTTTCCAACCTATGTATGATATCACCCTTAAGTCTCTTACAGGCCCCAGCACCTACATCAAACAATTTAAATAGGGACAACAGAATGCAAGTGCAGCCACTGAGACAGATGAAGACTTAAAGAGGAAAATCTATGTTTTAGATCAGAAGTTACAACCTGCAGTATAAAGTTGTCTCAATATATTTTAATATCAGAGTCTATGAATCTCACACATACAAAGGGCAGAAGACACAAATACAGAAAACATCAAGGAAAATTCACGTATCTGTCCCTGAATGCTGTTCTTAGACAAGCAGTCCTTTTGAGCAACTTTAACCTCAGAATATGGCTGATATTAATCTCTGAGCATGATACCTCACAGGAACATCATGGTTGCTTCCATGCAGGACCAGAAGATCATCTTAACTAGGTCTTCCTGATGTCTATGACAGGGCTGTGAAACCACTGTAGACCAGTCCATTTTTACTTTGGTTTATTTAATGTATATGGCTGTTTTCCTCCAGCCACCTGGGCACAGTACGCGCAAATGCTGGTATAGGGTACCATCTCCCTTGGAAGTCAAGTTACAGAAGATGGTTAGCTGCTATGGTTTCTGCTATGGTCATTTGTAATAACACCTAGTGCTCTTGTGTGCTAAGCTATATTTATAGTCATCTTCATTATTTAAAATATATTCTCATAACTTTTATTTAAAATGTATGTCACAAATATACTCCTTCCTGCCTTTTCTCTATCCCTTCACATGTTCTTCCCTTTAAATTCCTTTCTTGTTAAGCACTTGTGAATATGTATGCACAAACATACAAATAAAATCAATAGAGTTCACTTCTCTTGGTTATGTATATATGGTTTGAGGACTGAACATGTGGTTTGCATTTGCAATTAGGGTGCTCATCCTTACCTGTGGCTAATTCTTCCAAATTCAGGATAATTCCTCTCTGTGAGCACTAGGCATCTGGACACAAAATGATCTGGGCTACCTTATTCAGGAAACATTAACAAAAATAAGTAGAAGGGTGGTAAATAGCTTAGCTAACAATTGCTGATGACAAGGCCCTGAAATCCTAGATCTTTGGGGAAGATTATGGACACTGTCCTGAACTAAGCATAGTCAATCTTTGACTTTGGTCCTCCCACTATACCCCATGAACCATTTTTATCTTGGATGACTTCGAAATCCTGAAACACCCACCTCAACTTTCTAAGAATCATGATTACAGGCCTCTGCCACCATGCCTGGTTAAGGTGGCTTCAGCTTCCCATAGTGAGACATTAGAATGATGGGATGAGGAATTACAGTTAACAATACTCAAAATCCATTTATTTCTGTCAGCCTTGGTTTCAATATTTGCAGGATGAGGCAGTATTTTTCCCAGGATCTTTGATGAGTTAAAACAGACTCAATGGTGAGGAAGATAATATTTCTCATATTTGGAAATCAGTGAACTTTGAGGCAAAAATGATGCATTTGATAAGAAATTTTTTCTGTTCCTGGAGTGACCACGAGAGCCTGTGTCTTGGTTACCCTAACTGGTGAGGGTCAGTCACTCATCCTCAGTAAGCCAATTAATTAAATCAACTTATGTTGTGACATGCACTCAGTAGTCTTTATCGGAAGATCTCTCTGATATCCTAGGAAAACTTCCATCTATATATGTGTGTTCTGGGCCATGTAGGGAGTCACAGTAACACTATTCTTAAAAAGAAGAGAATAATTAATACAGAAAGGAAAATGACAAAATAATATCATTTTAAATCATATTTATTTTGTTTGACTAATTTGGAAAAATAAAGAAAATATATGTTTAATAATGGATCCAAAGGGTCCAAACACACTTTGAAAGAAGACAAATGTATGCAAAACTAAATAATCTAAGTAAGCCATATCGTGAATATTCCCCATATTTAAAACCCTCCCACATTCTCAGTTCCTGTTTTTCCTATAATGTGGTCAGATAAGAAGTCAAAGTTTCTTTATTACAGACGTTCTCATTTGGAAGACATGAGTCTTTTTCCACAATGAGTTTCCTGAGAAAATTAGAATTTCATGATTCCCGTGTTTCACTAGTTGCAGACCAAAATAGATCGCACAAAGTTGACATCCAGTCTACAGACAAATGCCATTGTCTGAAAACCTGCAGTTACATTACAGACACACACATATAACAGATATTTTTGCTTTGATTTCAGTAAATTTCTTTTTCTTTTTTTTTATTTTTGAAGGTGTTATTTCCTTTATTTATAGAGTTTAGTGAAGAAACTAAAACAAACTTGGTGTGTGAGGAAAGACATTTGCAGTATGATTTCTGTTTTAGGCGTGTTATGGCTCCACCTGCTGGCTAACTAAAAGTAAATGTTAATTCATGATAAGCAAAGTACAGTCTGTTCTCTATAAATGCAAAGTGTGAGGCATTAGAAAAGACTTGTTTAGAGTGCAAGAGACTTCCTTATTTAATTTGAAATGCCTTTTTAATAGGGTTTGAGACAAGTCAACTCACTGCACAATGCTGTTTTAAATTTGAAATTCCTTTAAAGTTTCAATTAAAAAATTAATTACACTATAGTTAAGACAATCCATTAACCCCAAAAATTCCTACTAAAATTGAATAAGTGATTTGTACTAGATAATTTAAGAGAAATTGTTGGACATATTTGTAATAGTGATCATTTTTTATTTAATTTATTATTTTACGTGTCGATCATAGTTTCCTCTCCTTCCCTCCCTGTGTCCCTTCCTCTCTCCCTCCTTCCCTCAATTTAACCTTCTCTGCCCTCTCACATGTACTCTAACCACCATACCCTCCCATCCCCCCACCCCAATTCCAGATGTAGGGGAATGCCATCCAGTTGGGGTCATGTAGATCTGACAGGTCATGTGAAGTAGGGACTAGGGCTTCTCTCCTGTCTCAAGGTTAAGGCAGTTATTCCTCAATGGGGGATGTGCTCTCAAGGTCCTTTTGTGCACCAGGGATACACCCTGGCTCCACTGTCTGAGGTCCTTTAGACTGCTCAGTCCTTCTGGCTGAGATCCATATTCAGGAGGGCTTGAGTCAGTCCCATGCTGGCTTCCCAGCTGTCAGTCTGGTGGCCCATGACCTCCTCCCTGTTCAGGTAAGCTGTCTCTACGTGTTTGTGTCTGGTCTTGTCCTCTCCATCTGCGTCTGGGTTCTAGTTTGACTCAGTGTTTATGTATGGGTGTTTGCTCCTGTTTCCAACAGGAATTAGATGAGGGCTCCATGTATAAGTTAGTTGTTGATCTCTATATCCAGGAAGGGCATTTATGGTAGCCATTCAAAGGAACTTCAAACTGTTAGTGGGTGGCAGTCTTGTAGTTCTCTAGGCCTTTCTTTGTGTGCAATTTTATCCTCAAACCAATACTGGCTTCCTATTATATGTCCTCTCTCTCTCTCTCTCTCTCTCTCTCTCTCTCTCTCTCTCTCTCTCTTCTCTCTCTCCCCCCTCTCTCCTGTCTTCTATTCCTAACAGGGCTATATCTTCCTAGTCGCACATATTTTCCTCTCCTCCCATTCACATTCTCCCACTTTTCTCTCCATTCGCTGACCCCCCCCCCCACTTCCCCTGTGTTCTGGGGGACTTGTCCCTTTAGGCTTCTGTGAGTGACTTTATATGGATCTTTGAGAATACACCATGTATCTTAGTTCCTCTGGTGGTGTGAAATAAGGGCTTGTGATCCTTTGCTCTAGGTCTAAAATCCATATATGAGTGAGTACATACTATTTTCCTCTTTTTGTGTCTGGGTTTCCTCATTCTTGATGGTTTCTTCAAGTGTCATTCACTTGCCTGCGAATTTCAAGATACCATTACTTTTTTCTGCAGAGTAGTATTCCATTGTGTAGATGTGCCACATCTTCATTAACCATTCTTCAATTGAGGGGCTTCTGGGTTGTTTCCGCATTCTTGCTATTACAAATAGTGCTGCTAAGAACATAGTTGAACAGATGTGTTTGTGACATGGATGTGGATCATTTGGGTATATGCCTAAGAGGTGGATGGCCGGATCCTGTGGTAAACTAATTCCCATTTTCCTGAGGAACCACCATACTGATCTCCAAAATGGCTGTAAGAGTTTGCACTCCCACCAGCAGTGGAGGAGTGTTCCCCCTTCTCCACATCCTGTCTACAGGAATTTTTCAGCCTTTCGTGTTAAGTCATATACCTGTTAATCTTTGGGGGAGAGATGTGCTTCAGGCCACAGGAGCAGTCCTTACTACTGAGCCTGTTAAAAATATGCTGGCTGACCAAGGTTATATACAAAGAAAAAGACTGGGTAAATTCCTACAAGGTGACCCTCAGTCTGTTGCATCCAAAAATTTAATTATCAAAAGAGCCGGAGATCGCTCTGGGCTGGGAAATTTTCCCTAGGGTCTATTGCTATGCAGCCTGGTCCCATTTCTATTATCTTGAAAACTGATAAATCACTGTGGGTGGAGCAATGGCGCTTATCTATTGAGAAGTTACAGGCTGCACATCAACTTGTAAAGGAACAATTAGAGGCAGGACATATTGTTCCTTCCACTTCCCCATGGAATACCCCAATCTTTGTTATAAAGAAAAATTCTGGAAAATGGAGACTCCTACAAGATATTGGAGCTGTTAATGATTGTATGTAAATTATGGGAGCAACACAACCTGGCTTGCCTTCCCCTGTGGGTATTCCTCAAGGCTATCATTTATTAGTTATCGACCTAAAAGATTGTTTTTTTTTTTTTTTTTTTTTTTTTTAGCATTCCTTTGCATCCACAGGATAGTGAGGATTTGCATTTAGCATTCCTTCTATTAACTTTAAAGAGCCCTATAAAAGATATCAATGAGTTGTCTTGCCTCAAGGAATGGCCAATAGTCCCACTATTTGTCAAATTTATGTACCATTGGCCATTGCCCCTGTTAGAGAGAAATTTCAATCCCTATATATTATACATTATATGGATGATATTCTTTTAGCCGGCCCGGATTCTAAGGAAGTGAATGAGGCTTTTGGGTAATTGCAACATAATCTTCAACTAGCTGGCTTAAGATTAGCCCCAGAAAAGGTGCAACAAGAATTTCCCTATCAATACCTGGGTCATCATTTGTTATTTTCTGGTATATGTCCTCAAAATATTACTTTAAGGCTGGATAATCTGACCACCCTTAATGATTTTCAAAAATTATTGGGAGACATAAATTGGTTTCGATCTAGTTTGGCCCTAACCACTGGGCAGCTTAGACCATTATTTGATATTTTACAAGGAGATTCTGATCCCGCTTCTTCGCGCACCTTAACGCCTGCTGTGGCATCAGATGGATGTTACTCATGTTCCTTCCTTTGGTCGACTACAATTTGTTCATGTATCTGTGGATACCCATTCTCATCTCATATTTGCCTATGTTCATACTGGAGAAAGGCTTAAGGATGTTAAGAGCCATTGTTTACAAGCCTATGCTTATATGGGAATGCCCAGACAATTAAAACCTGATAATGGCCCTGCTTATACTAGTCAGGGTTTTAACGCTTTTTGCAAAAAAAAAAAAAAAAAAAAAAAAAATTGTCTCACGTAACATGGATATCCCTTATAATCCTCAGGGTCAGGCCATGGTGGAACATGCACATCTCACAATTAAAGCCTATCTTCATAAAACAAAACAGGAGGAGTTTACAGGATCTCCTCATAATCACCTTTCTCTTGTCCTTTATATTTAAATTTTTTAACTATTGATGGTGCTGCTCGATCTGTGGCCAACAGGCATTGGGGCCCTGGGTCATCTGACTATGGCTGAGTTATGTGGAAGAGTGTCACTACTGCAAAATGGGGGAGGCCCTGACCCAGTTCTAGTATGGTCTCGAAGGTCAGTTTGTGTGTTTCCACAAGACGCCGATAACCCTGTTTGGGTGCCTGAGTGGCTGATTCACCATGTGCAGAGGGATGGTGATTTAACAGCCTTAAAGAAGGTCTGATGGGTCTTCAAGAATCTTCCTATCCTGATGCCAGTGGGTCTGAGTAGCCATATGTGGCCTTTTTTCCAGACCACTAATTATAGTTTGGATCAAGTGGCTATAAATTTATACTTTTATACAAAGGACAAGAATTTCAATTTCATCTCAGGTACTTTATTCTGGTTCTATTCTTATTGTTGTAAACAATGCTAATAATTTTGGAGGAAGTTTCAGTTGTTCTCAGCAGGTCTGCCAACTGTAACAGTTGTTGCGGGGACGTACCCAGGTGAGCAGCAGAGAGGATAGGAGATTCCGGGATCATGGCTGCCAATGCTGCCTTTACCACTGAAGCAACAGTTTCTACCATAGCCCTCTCCCAATATGTAAATACTGCAAGCACAGTGGATCAACTATCAGGTGATTTGGCTTAAGTCTTAGCCACCCAAATCACACTTTATTATCTAGTACAAATTGGCATTTTTAAACTAAATTTACAAACTAACCTATAGGAACACTTGAATTTTTGTGAGAAGCTCATATGACTTCTTGTTCTGTCTTTCACACATATCTGTGTTAATAATAGTACCCTTCAGTGTACTATCAAGATGGCGGCTTCTCTGCATGAAGCCTCTGTTCCTAAGGCCACTGCCAGGGACTATAACTCCCTGCATGCACTGCAGGGCCGGGCTGGGCGGTCGCTCTGTGTGTGATGGCACAGGGCGGCGCCTTCTCCCTCAGCGTCTACAGCAATGGCGTCATTGCATTCTTTCTCACAGATTTGAGGAAGAAAAAGAATGAATAAAGAGATAATTTCTCATAATTCATCCCTAGAGAGATAACAAAATGATATCAACATTGATATCAAGAAATAAATAAATAATGAAATCACAAGAGACAGTTTAACACCAACACAGTGGATGCAGACTCCCCTCTTCCTGGAGTAGAAAAAGACAGATTTGAATAATGAAATAATCAGATAGTTAGATCGTCTGTCACACTTGAGTCACACAAGGTGGCACCAAACTTCAGGGTTCCCAGATTATATAATGAAACAATTTAATAATTACATCTTTAAATATGTAAGTCATTGACCTTTTTTGTATCATCAATTCATGGGCAGACTTGCCAGATATGGAAAAGTATGCTGTCATCATGCATTTTAAAAATTCCATAGGTTAATCATCAGATCATCATACTGTCTTGCCTGAAGAATTCTGCTGGCCTGCCATCATGACCAGCACCCGAATCTCTGTTGTGGTGCGGCAGGAACTGAGATAATGGGCCCAATCCTGGCGTAGCAGTAGTAGCCAAAATGTTGATATCAGCTGAAAAGATGGCGGCAGCAGGGGCATCACCAGCAGAGCGGAAAGAGAGATGTTCTTCAGTGTTCTGGGTCATCATCCTTTTGTCAGGTCTCGGTGATGGTGCCGACCTCCTTGTGCCACTACTTCTTCTCATCGTAGGTCACAACTGATGTGAAGCTGTGGAGGAAGAGCAGGTAGTCAACACCCAGACCACCATGCTGGCCTTGGTGAAGTCCTTTTACTTCTCAGAGGGCACCACGCAGTCTTCTGGACTCTTATCACCCAGCATCCCTAGTACTCTGTGAGATGCATAGATCATTCAGAAAATGCTCTACCCGTGTCTACAACTTTCCTAACCTTGTCCCTGACAGATATTTGCACCCTAATCATAATCAGTGATGGCACTTTCTGTCGTTTACATAATTTAAAGAAATAAATAAATAAGTCAGTAATAGCTAACTGTCACAATAAAGAGGTTATATAGCATTTAACTGGAAGGGAAGCATGGCCAGACTCCACTCATGAAGGAGGTCATCATCACCATTTAAACAATGAAACATCTCAGAGTTGAGTCATAAAATTCAACATCATGCACACCTGAGAAATTACTGTAGATCAGAAATTACATTTGTTCCCAGAAACTCAACTTTCTGAATCACACCATTGTTGTGGATGGTAGGTAAATGGTAATAGCACTCTGATCACGTATTGCTGAATGAAGATCCCCATCACCTCTTTTTAAAAGTTTCTAAGCTTTGTGTAAATCATGTAAGAAAACCTGAATTTTGAATGAGATGTTCATAAATTCCAGAAGCCAAACTTACAGTTTATCAGTGAATGTCCCCACAAAACACAAAAGCAACCCTGTGGTGCACAAAGGTGTCACCTGGTCTCAACTTTTCCATCTGGCAGAAAAAATTTTCTGTATACGAAAACTAGAACTTTAGGGCACACCAGGCTTTAATGTTCACTGTGACCTATTTGTGACCCCTTCAGCAGCTTATAAAAGACATTTTCTATTGGATGAGGATGGGGCTGGTTACTCTTTAAAAATTAGGGGTGTCTCCTTTATCATGTTTTGGAGATAACTGTCTGCACAAGACTGGAGATCAAATGTGTATTTTAGTATCCTAATCTGTAACAGACCTGGTTACTGTACTACTCATCTTTGGGTTATTTTTTAGGCATCACTCCCTCAGCTAAATTCTATTTTGTGTTACTCAGTATCCTGTAAGAATTGGTAAATATTTTGTAACAACAATTCTAATTTTTCTCATCATAGCTTATTGGTGGAGGATTATCCAACACAAGAATGTCATTTATGTATGACTTTAGTGGCCCATGCCTTTAATCCCAGCACTACAAAGGCATAGGAAGGCATATCTCTATGAGCTTGGGGCTAACCTGCTCTACAGAGCAAGTCCCAGGTCAATTTCCTAACCTTTACAAAGAAACACTTTATTTGAAACAAAAAAATCAATAAACCCAGGAACAAAAATATATAAATTAAATAAATATAAAAAAATAAATTAAATTATTGCCATTTCCAGGATATACCAAATTGACTCCAAATGGGGAATATCCCTTAGCCTACAGCCATGAGAGAAGGCCCTACCACAAAGGGAAGATTGTTATGATACCTCTTGGTAGGCTGATCTTCCTAGGGAGTGGATAGGGGATGTGATGGGGGAGAGGGGCCTGTGGGGGGTATGAGAGGATGGGAGGGAGAGGGAGCTGAGATCTATAAGAAAATAAGATGTTCTTATTAAGATTTTTAAAGTACAATATAAATAAATATAAATATATAAAGAAATAAAAAGAATGCCATCTACAGTATGTATAAAATTAACTCCTAATTCATCTTATACTGAAATGTTAGATGTGAAGTTAAGAACATCTTGAATGCACTGGGCAAACTGTGCCCCTCCATGTACTGATACTTCCCTTCCATATTCAGGAAAAGCATGTTGGTGTTGACTACAAAAACGTTTAAACACAAAGCTTCCTTATTGAAATGCATTCCTCTTATTAAGCCCCCAAATTAAAGTAATCACATTCTGCACCCTGATCTGCATAACTTCTAGGACTACATGGTATCTCATGGAAATTTGAATGAGTCATTAGGTTTCCAACCAGTCTCAGGGAGTCCCTGCTTCACAGTCTCTGCCTCTAAATACCATGCTCTTAATCTTAGGATAGCATTCCCTTGCTTACCATTCTATGTCTTCCTTGCTCTTCCATGCCCTCACAGTTCCTACAGCAGCACTCACAGCAGAGCAACCAATCCAATGGTGCCTGCTGTGCTATAAAATCAAACCTGCAGCATGGCTCCAAAAATTTCCTGTAAAACCTTAGATTGGCCTGTGGGCTCAGATTCCCTGATTGGCTAGTGATTCTTGGTTGACAAGAGTAATTCCTCAATGGTTAGAGTGTTCTTAAAGCCAAAGCAGAAACATGCATTTTTTTCTTTTTTATTTTTTTATTTATTCATTTATTTATTTATTTATTTTGGTTTTTCAAGACAGGGTTTGGCTGTGTAGTAATTCCTGTCTTGGAACAAACTTTATAAACCGCGCTGGATAATTCAAAATCTTAATTATTATTATTATGATGAGGAGGACTGAGCATGATTATGATTACAACTGTAACTACTACTACTCTTGTCATTTTGTAGTAGATTTTTCTCATTAATTAATTTTATTTTCTTTATTGATTTTCCAACACATATTTTCAATACTGGCTGTCCTGGAACTCTATCTGCAGTTCAGGCAGCCCAAAATATTAAAAAAAATTAAAGAGACTTTAGGAAATAAAAGGTGTTTGTTCTATGGCTTCTTGCTCAGATCAGAAGAAGGGCGGATCAATTGGAAATTACATTGTACATATAGACCCCAGAGTTTAGAACAGGTAGAAATAATGAATAGAACCATTAAGGTGGCTTTATTCAATTTAATGCTTGAAACTGGCTCTACAAACTGAGTACAACTCCTGACACTAGCCAGGGCCAGGGCCAGAGCCTGGGCCAAGGCCTGGGCCAGAGCCTGGGCCAGATCAGCCAGGGCTAAGTCCAGATCATCCAGGGCTAAGTCCAGAACGGCCAGGGCCAGAAATCCAAGGGCAAAGGCAACAAAGGCTAGGGCCAGAACGGCAAGGGCCAGGGCCAGAAATTTCTATACAAGAACCCAGGACCTGAACGACCAGGGTCAGGGCAAGAAAAGCCAGAGCAAGAAAGGCCAGTGCTAGAATGGATAGGGCAAGGGCCAGAATGGCCATGGCTTGTACGACCAGGGCCAGGCCCAGAACAGCCAGGGCCAGTACGGCAAGAGCCAGAACGACCTGGGTAAGGGTCAGAACGGCCAGGGTGAGGAACATGGCCAGGGCCAGTGCCAGGGCCAAGGACAGAACAGCCAGGGCCAGGGTCAGGGCAAGGGCCAGGGCCAGAACAGCCAGGGCCAGGGCCAGATCGACCAGGGCCAGAACGACCAGGGTAATGGTCAGAACGGCCAGAGCCAGGGCCAATATCAGGGACAGGTCCAGTGCCAGGGACAGGGAAAGAACAGCAAGGGACAGGGCCAGTGACAGGGCAAAAGCCAGGGCCAGGTTCAGGGCCAGGGACAGAATGGCCAGGGACAGAACCAGGGTGAGAAAGGCCAGGGCCAGAATGGCCAGGGCCATAAATGCCAAGGACAGATCGTTCAAGGCCAGGGCCAGAATGGCCAGGGACAGAACGTAAATAGATCTTTACATCAGCGATAGGTTTAGGACTTTGGTGCCATCTCATCAGGGTTAATATAAAAGGCCCACTAGTTAATTATCAATTTAATTTTCTAAATTCCTCATTATTCCAGGAAGAGATCAGTGTGACTACTCCATGTGAGATTTAAGTATGCACCACCATGACATTATTCAATCATTTTTCATTATATATTCATTATTTAAATCGATGAAGGTGTTGTTCTTCTTGACTGGAGTTGGGCCATTCCTCCATGGGAGTTAATCACGTGGCATTATTTAATTATCTAAGTACTACTTCCTTGGCAATCACTGGAGTTGGGTTCCATCTTAAGAAAGTTAAGTATGGAGGACTATCCAATTATTAACTCATTTGATTGTGTAAGTAATGATGGTGTCATCCGTCATTTGGCTTCTGTGGGATTGATACAGCAGGAGATCGGTACCAGAAGCAGTGCCCACAGAATGGGGGACACTGCCTTATACGGTGATTACTGCTTATGTAATAGTAGATTTTTAACAATTGAATGATTACACGATTAAAAAAAAAAAACTGTACTGTTTCGCATCATCGGTTTCTGAGACGTTGCAACAGAACTGACCCATGAAGGACACAGTGACCGCCGATTTTAAAAATGGAATAACTGAATAATCTCCTGATCAGGGAATCTCATCTAATGAACTCTGTCGGGCTGATAACATGACACACCACCAACAATAAATCACTCTAAATAACCATATTAGAAAGCAGGGTACAGGACTTAATAGAGAACAGTCAATTGAGGAATCCAAAATGACTGAAAGAAACATAAGACACTGCTGAAAATCCTTAATCATCAGCCTAATGCAAATCTAAACCACTCTGAGAAACCATGGAATCAAGCTCCTCTAAAGGTAAGAGAATGAAGAGGAGTTCATTTTATTTTCAATAAAGAGAAAAGGAATATGGTAGAGGTGATTAATTCTATTGTGTCCATTCTAGAAATTAGAAAATTGAAGCATAGAAAACAGGTTTAAAATACTCATCATTGTACTTGAATGGCACAATGATGCTTTCGTTTTTGTGCTTATGTCACTATAGGCATGTTGTAGCTTGAGAGACTGGTAAATATGTAGAACTCAAAAGAAAGAGCCCAGCATTATTTTTGTGAGAAACTCGGTGAGGATGTAAGGTTAGTTCATTGGAGGGTATACTCCTTTTAGCATGTGGGAGGGGCACTGGAATGTGACAGAATGTTGGTTCATAAATGTTGCCTGGCAGCCCTGTTGCATTCTGTATCATGGTATCATGGGCCAAGGACCAGAGAGCAGCTTCCAGAAATTGTTATCATGGGACATTACAGTCTCCCAAGATAACTATCTCCTAAAACTTTTAATGAAAACATTTGATTCGCCTAAACAAGTCATATCCACACATCTAGAAGTGTGACTACAGCTTTTACTGGTTACCATATTCAAGATTAAGTAATCATCAGAGAACGTAGTCTGTGGAGAAACAGTTCAAAGTCTTCTGTTTATGAACACTCTCTCTCCTATGAAGTGAAACTATGGAACAAAAGATATTAAGACTCACAATTATTCATCAAAAGGTGTGTTTGCCATTGTTGACCTCCTTCAGGAAGGTGATAATCCATTTGTTAGAGTAGACTTAGGGATTGGTGAATATCAGTTAATCTCTTTTGAGGAAGCCGTCCAACATTCAATATGTGATATCTACTAAGAACTCTGCATACACAATGACAGTTCAGCATTTAAACATGTTACTACTCTGCTCTGCGATTAAATAACTGATGAACCTGGGAGTGTCCCACAATTATGTGGGAGTCAACTGAGAGTCAATTGTGTGGAGTATGGCAGACCATTTCATCCTCTGATTATGTTGTTATTTGATTATTAAAATAGGACATTAGATAATCCATGATCAGTGGATTGTGGTGACGCGATGTTGGAGGCAATTATTATAGACCATCTTAATGTCAATTATGTAGTTAAAATATTTAAATTAATCACGACAGCATCGTTCATTAGCCTGGTTTGGAGCCACCTTAGGGAAGTGGATGATGTTACATGAACTCATTATTTGATTATTTAATTATATAAAACAATGATTATATCGTCCATGACACATGGAATCTGGTGCCACAGATCATCTAATCACATAATTAATGTATTTAAATTGACAATCTGTGTTAATCCCCAAGATAATGTAAATATTTATACAGTTATGTAAACAACAGTCCTCCATTCCATGAAGAGACCTGTATAATTACCTCTTGTGGAGTTATTGTGCAATATCATCACATTTAATGATTCATTTTTTCAATTGATGATGATGACATCCTTCATGCCTGCATTCTGACCATGCTTCCCTCCAATAAATTGCTACATCACCTATGTATTGTGACAGTTAGCTATTAGTGACTTATTTAATTCTTTAAATTATGTAAACGACAGACAGTGCCATCACCGATTACGGTTAGGGTGCAAATATCTCTCAGGGACAAAGTTAGGAAAAATGTAGACATGGGCAGAGCATTTTGTGAATGATCTATGCATCTCCCAGTGTACGAGGGATGCTGGATGATTGAGTGCAGAAAGATGTACGGTGCCCTCTGAGAAGTACATGGACTTCACCAAGGCCTGAACGGTGGTCTGGGTGTTGACTACCTGCTCTTCCTCCACATCTTCACATCGGTAGTGATCTACCATGAGAAGAAGGAGTGGCACTAGCAGGTCGGCACCATCACTGAGACCTGGCAAAAGGATGACGACTCAGAACACGGAAGTACATCTCTCTCTCAGCTATGCTATTGATGCACCTGCTGCAGCCATCTTTTCAGCTGTTATCAACATTTTGGCTACTACTGCTACGCCAGGATTGGGCCCACTATCTCACGTCCTGCTGCACCAAAACAGACATTCAGGGGCTTGTGATGAGGTCAGGCCAACAGAATCCAACAGGCAAGACAGTATGATTATCTGACGATTAACTGATGGCCTGTTAAAAATGCGTGATGACAGCATACAGTTTCATACCTGGCAAGTCTGCCCAGGAATTGATGATACAGAGAAATGTCAACGGCTTACATATATAAAGATGTAATTATTAAATTCTGTGATCCCTGAAGTTTGGCGCCACCTTATGTGAATCAAGTGTGACAGACCATCTAACTATCTGATTATTTCATTATTCAAATCTGTCTTTTTCTACTCCAGGGAGAGTGGAGTCTGGATCCACCTTGTTGGTGTTAAATTGTATCTTGTGAATTCTTTCTTTCTTTCTTTCTTTATTGCATTCTTTCTTTCATCCTTTGTTTATTTAAATCAATGTTGACATCATTTTGTTATCTCTCTAGGGTTGAATTTTGAGAAACTATCTCTTTATTCATTCATTTTTTGTTCAAATCTATGATGAAGAACTCAATGTCTCTTCAGTATTGAGCAATTATTTAGGCTTCACGCATAAAACACCATCCACTTGTTTAATGTTTATTCATTTAATTATGAAAATCTGTCATTACGTATTCAGTGATCACTGGAGTTTTGAGCCTCCTTTGGGGCTCTAATCTAATACTACACTTACTTCTTTAAATGTTAAACTAGGAAATTAAGTAATAATTCATCATTTAATTTACGTATTTCAAATACAGGTAACGTTATGGACCATAAGTCCTGTTTGGAGTCAGATTTTGGAAGTTGATGATGTAATAGCATCTCATTACTTCATCATTTAGCTATGTAAATAGATCTTTACATCAGCGATAGGTTTAGGACTTTGGTGCCATCTCATCAGTGTTAATATAAAAGGCCCACTAATTAATTTTCAATTTAATTTTTTAAAAACATCATTATTCCAGTAAGAGATCAGTCTGACTACTCCATGTGGGATTTAAGTATGCACCACCATGTCATTTTTCAATCATTTTTCATTATATATTAATTATTAAAATCGATGAAGATGTTCTTCTTGACTGGAGTCGGGCCAAAACTCCATGGCAGTTAATCAAGTGGCATTATTGAATTATCTAAGTACTACTTCCTTGACAATCACTGGAGTTTGGTTCCATCTTTTGAAAGTTAAATATGGAGGACTATCCAATTATTAACTTATTTGATTGCGTAAGTAATGATGGTGTCATCCGTCATTTGCTGCTGTGGCCAGAGAATAGGAGACACTGCCTTATACAGTGATTACTGATTACGCAATAGTAGATTTTTACCAATCGAATGATTACAAGATTTAAAAAAAAAAAACTGTACTTCTGTGCATCATCAGTTTCTGAGAGGTTGCAACAGAACTGACCCATGAAGGACACAGTGACCACCGATTTTAAAAATGCAATAACTGAATAATCTCCTGATCAGGGAGTCTCATCTAATGAACTCTGTTGGGCTGTTAACATGACACACCACCAGCAATAAATAACTCTAAATAACCATATTAGAAAGCAGGGTACAGGACTTAATAGAGAACAGTCAATTGAGGAATCCAAAATGACTGAAAGAAACATAAGACACTGCTGAAAATCCTTAATCATCAGCCTAATGCAAATCTAAACAACTCTGAGAAACCATGGGATCAAGCTCCTCTAAAGGTAAAAAGATGCAGAGGAGTTAATATTATTTTCAATGAAGGGAAAAGGAATATGGTACAGGCGATTAAATGTATTGATTCCTTTCTAGAAATTAGAAAACTGAAGCATAGAAAACAGGTTTAAAATACTCATCATTGTACTTGGATGGCACAATGATGATTTCGTTTTCATGCTTATGTCACTATAGGCAAGTTGTAGCTTGAGAGACTGGTAAATATGTAGAACTCAAATAAAGAGCCCTGCTTTGTTTTTGTGAGAAACTCTGTGAGGCTGTAAGGTTAGCTCAACGGTGGGTATCCTCCTTTAAGCATGTGGGAGGGGCACTAGAATGTGACAGAATGTTGGTTCATAAATGTTGCCTGGCAACCCTGTTGCATTCTGTATCATGGGCCAAGGACCAGAGAGCAGCTTCGCGAAAGTGTTATCATGGGACATTACAGTCTCCCAAGGTAACTATCTCCTAAAACTTTTAATGACAACATTTGATTCGCCTAAACAAGTCATAGCCACACCTCTGGAGGTGTGCCTACAGCTTTTACTGGTTACCAAATTCAAGATTACCTAATCATCAGAGAACGTAGTCTGTGGAGAAACAGTTCAACGTCTTCTGTTTATGAATACTCTCTCTCCTAAGAAGTCAAACTATGGAAAAAAAGACAAATAACACTAACAATTATTCATCAAAAGGTGAGTTTGCCATTGATGACTTCCTTCAGGAAGGTGATAATCCATTTGTTAGAGTAGACTTTGTGATTATTGGATTTCAGTCCATCTCTTTTGAGGCAGCCGCCCAACATTAAATATGTGATATCCTCTAAAAACGGTGCATACACAATGACAGTTCAGCATTGAAACATGTTAGTACTCTGCTCTGCGATTAAATAAGGGATGATCCTGGGAGTTTCCCACAATCATGTGGGAGTCAACAGAGAGTCAATTGTGTGGAGTGTGGCAGACCATTTCATCCTCTGATTATGTTGTTATCTGATTATTAAAATAGGACATTAGATAATCCATGATCAGTGGATTGTGTTGACGCGATATGGGAGGCAATTATATTAGACCATCTTAATATCAATTATGTAGTTAAAATATTTAAATTTATCATGACATCATCGTTCATGAGCCTGGTTTGGAGCCAACTTAGGGAAGTGGATGATGTTACATGAACTCATTATTTGATTATTTAATTATATAAAACAATGGTTATATCGTCCATGACACCTGGAATCTGGTGCCACAGATCATCTAATTACATAATTAATGAATTTAAATTGACAATCTGTGTTAATCCCCAAGATAATGTAAATATTTGTATAGTAATGTAAACAATAATCCTCCATTCCATGAAGAGACCTGTAAAGCTCACACTTGTGGAGATAATGTGCAATATCTTCACATTGTATATTTCATTGACAAAATTGTTGTTGATGACATCCTTCATGACTGGAGTCTGGCCATGCTTCCCTGCCAGTAGAATGCTACATCCCCTATTTATTGTGACAGTTAGCTATTAGTGACTTATTTAATTCTTTAAATTATGTAAATGACAGACAGTGCCATCACCGATTACGGTTATGGTGCAAAAATCTGTCAGGGACAAGGTTAGGAAAGTTGTATACATGAGCAGAGCATTTTCTGAATGATCTGTGCATCTTCCAGAGTAGGAGGGATGCTGGGTGATTGAGTCCTGAAAGTTGCACGGTGCCCTCTGAGAAGTACAAGGACTTCACCAAGGCTGGCATTGTTGTCTTGCTGTTGACTACCTGTTCTACCTCCACATCTTCACATCGGTTGTGATCTACCATGAGAAGAAGGAGTGGCACTAGCAGGTCGGCACCATCACCGAGACCTGGCAAAAGGATGACGACTCAGAACACGGAAGAACATCTCTCTCTCAGTTATGCTATTGATGCACCTGCTGCAGCCATCTTTTCAGCTTTTATCAACATTGTGGCTACTACTGCTACGCCAGGATTGGGCCCACTATCTCACGTCCTGCCGCACCACAACAGACATTCAGGCGCTTTTGATGAGGTCAGGCCAACAGAATCCATCAGGCAAGACAGTATGATTATCTGACGATTAACTGATGGCCTGTTAAATATGCGTGATGACAGCATACAGTTTCATACCTGGCAAGTCTGCCCAGGAATTGATGATACAGAAAAATGTCAACGGCTTACATATTTAAAGATGTAATTATTAAATTCTGTGATCCCTGAAGTTTGGCGCCACCTTGTGTGACTCAAGTGTGACAGACCATCTAACTATCTGATTATTTCATTATTCAAATCTGTCTTTTTCTACTCCAGGGAGAGTGGAGTCTGGGATCCACCTTGTTGGTGTTAAATTGTATCTTGTGAATTCTTTCTTTCTTTATTGCATTCTTTCTTTCATCCTTTGTTTATTTAAATCAATGTTGACATCATTTTGTTATCTCTCTAGGGGTGAATTTTGAGAAACTATCTCTTTATTCATTCATTTTTTTGTTCAAATCTATGATTAAGAACTCAATGTCTCTTCAGTATTGAGCAATTATTTAGGCTTCACGCATAAAACACCATCCACTTGTTTATTGTTTATTCATTTAATTATGAAAATCTGTCATTACGTATTCAGTGATCACTGGAGTTTTGAGCCTCCTTTGGGGAGACTGTTGTACCAGACCATCACGTCATCTAATACTACACTTACTTTTTTAACTGTTCAACTAGGAAATTAAGTAATAATTCATCATTTAATTTACGTATTTCAAATACAGGTAACGTTATGGACCATAAATCCCGTTTGGAGTCAGATTTTTGGAGTTGATGATGTAATAGCATCTCATTACTTCATCATTTAGCTATGTAAATAGATCTTTACATCAGCGATAGGTTTAGGACTTTGGTGCCATCTCATCAGTGTTAATATAAAAGGCCCACTAATTAATTTTCAATTTAATTTTTTAAAAACATCATTATTCCAGTAAGAGATCAGTCTGACTACTCCATGTTGGATTTAAGTATGCACCACCATGTCATTTTTCAATCATTTTTCATTATATATTAATTATTAAAATCGATGAAGATGTTCTTCTTGACTGGAGTCGGGCCAAAACTCCATGGCAGTTAATCAAGTGGCATTATTGAATTATCTAAGTACTACTTCCTTGACAATCACTGGAGTTTGGTTCCATCTTTTGAAAGTTAAATATGGAGGACTATCCAATTATTAACTTATTTGATTGCGTAAGTAATGATGGTGTCATCCGTCATTTGCTGCTGTGGCATTGACAAAGCAGGAGATCGGTACCAGAAGCAATGGCCAGAGAATGGGAGACACTGCCTTATATAGTGATTACTGATTACGCAAAAGTAGATTTTTACCATTCGAATGATTACACGATTAAAAAAAAAAAAAAACTGTACTGTTGTGCATCATCAGTTTCTGAGAGGTTGCAACAGAACTGACCCATGAGGGACACAGTGACCACCGATTTTAAAAATGCAATGACTGAATAATCTCCTGATCAGGGAATCTCATCTAATAAACTCTGTCGGGCTGTTAACATGACACACCAGCAACAATAAATAACTCTAAATAACCATATTAGAAAGCAGGGTACAGGACTTAATAGAGAACAGTCAATTGAGGAATCCAAAATGACTGAAAGAAACAGAAGACACAGCTCAAAATCCTTAATCATCAGCCTACGGCAAATCTAAACAACTCTGAAAAACCATGGGATCAAGGTCCTCTAAAGGTAAGAGGATGCAGAGGAGTTAATTTTATTTTCAATGAAGGGAAAAGGATAATGGTACAGGCGATTAATTGTATTGTTTCCATTCTAGAAATTAGAAAATGGAAGCATAGAAAACAGGTTTAAAGTACTAATGATTGTACTTGAATGGCACAATGATGCTTTCATTTTCATGCTTATGTCACTATAGGCATGTTTTAGCTCGAGAGACTGGTAAATATGTAGAACTCAAAAGAAAGAGCCCTGCTTTGTTTTTGTGAGCAACTCAGTGAGGATGTAAGGTTAGTTCATTGGTAGGTATACTCCTTTTAGCATGCGGGAGGGGCACTAGAATGTGACAGAATGGTGGTTCATAAATGTTGCCTGGCAACGCTACTTGTATTCTCTATCCTGGTAACATGGGCCAAGGACCAGAGAGCAGCTTTGAGAAAGTGTTATCATGGGACATTACAGTCTCCCAAGATAACAATCTCCTAAAACTTTTCATGACAGCATTTGATTCGCCTAAACAAGTCATAGCCACACCTCTGGAAGTGTGCCTACAGCTTTTACTGGTTACCAAATTCAAGATTACCTAATCAGCAGAGAACATAGTCTGTGGAGAAACATTACAAAGGCTTCCGTTTCTGAATACTCTCTCTCCTAAGAAGTGAAACTAAGGAACGAAAGATAGTAAGACACACAATTATTCATCCAAAGGTGAGTTTGCCATTGGTGACTTCCTTCAGGAAGGTGATAATCCATTTGTTAGAGTAGACTTAGGGATTGTTGGATTTCAGTCCATCTCTTTTGAGGAAGCCGTCCAACAATAAATATGTGATATCTTCTAAAAACCCTGCATACAAAATGGCAGTTCAGCATTTAAACATGCTACTACCCAACTCTGCGATTAAATAAGGGATAAACCTGGGAGTTTCCCACAATAATGTGGGAGCCAACTGAGACTCAATTGTGTGGAGTATGGCAGACTATTTCATCCTCTGATTATATTGTTATTTGATCATTAAAATGGGACATTAGATAATCCATGATCAGTGGATTGTGGTGACATGATGTGCGAGGCAATTATTATAAACCATCTTAATATCAATGTTGTTAAAATATTTAAATTAATCACGACATCATCGTTCATGAGCCTGGTTTGGAGCCACATAGGGATGTGGATGATGTTACACGAACTCATTATTTGATTATTTAATTATATAAAGCAATGATTATATCGTCCATGACACCTGGAATCTGGTGCCACAGATCATCTAATTACATAATTAATGTATTTAAATTGACAATCTGTGTTAATCACCAAGATAATGTAAATATATGTATAGTAATGTAAACAACAATCTACCTGTAAAGCTCCCTCTTGTGGAGTTAATGTGCAATATCATCACATTTTATGATTCATTTTTTCATTTGATGATGATGACATCCTTCATGCCTGGATTCTGACCATGCTTCCCTGCCAGTAAAATGCTACATCCCCTATTTATTGTGACAATTAGGTATTACTGACTTATTTAATTTAATTCTTTAAATTATGTAAACGACAGACAGTGCCATCACCGATTACGGTTAGGGTGCAAAAATCTGTCACGGACAAGGTTAGGAAAGTTGTAGTCATGGGCAGAGCATTTTCTGAATGATCTATGCATCTCCCAGAGTACAAGGGATGCTGGGTGATTGAGTCCAGAAGATTGCACGGTTTCCACCGAGAAGTACAGGGACTTCACCAAGGCCGGGGCGGTGGTCTGGGTGTTGACTACCTGCTCTTCCTCCACATCTTCACATCGGTTGTGAACTAACATGAGAAGAAGGAGTGGCACTAGGAGGTCGGTACCATCACTGAGACCTGGCAAAAGGATGACGTCTCAGAACACAGAAGAACATCTCTCTCAGCTATGCTGGTGATACACCTGCTGCAGCCCACTTTTCAGCTGTTATCAACATTGTGGCTACTACTGCTATGCCAGGATTGGGCCCATTATCTCATGTCCTGCCACACTACAACAGAGATTCAGGCACTTGTGATGATGTCAGGCCAACAGAATTCATCAGGCAAGACAGTATGAATATCTGACGATTAACTGATGGCATTTTAAAAATGCGTGATGACAGCATATAGTTTCATACCTGGCAAATCTGCCCAGGAATTGATGATACAAAAAAAGGTCAAAGGCTTACATATTTAAAGATGTAATTATTAAATTCTTTCATTATATAATTTGTGATCCCTGAAGTTTGGCGCCACTTTGTGTGACTCAAGTGTAACAGATGATCTAACTATCTGATTATTTCATTATTCATTATTCATCTGTCTTTTTCTACTCCAGGAATAGCGGAGTCTGGATCCACCTTGTTGGTGTTAATTTGTATCTTGTGAATTCTTTCTTTCTATCTATCTATCTTTCTTTCTTTCTTCCTTTGTTTATTTAAATCAATTTTGACATCATTTTGTTATCTCTCTAGTGGTAAATTATGAGAAACTGTTTATTCATTCATTTTTTGTTCAAATCTATGATTAAGAATTCAATGTCTCTTCAGTATTGAGCAATCATTTAGGCTTCACGCATAAAACACCATCCACTTGTTTAATATTTATTCATTTAATTATGAAAATCTGTCATTATATATTCAGTGATCACTGGAGTTTTGAGACTCCTTAGGGGAGACCATTGTACCAGACCATCACATCATCTAATACTACACTTATTTCCTTAACTGTTAAACTAGGAAATTAAGTAATAATTCATCATTTAATTGACGTATTTAAAATACAGGTAATGTTATGGACCATAAGTCTCTTTTGGAGTCAGATTTTGGGAGTTGATGATGTAATATCATCTCATTACTTCATCATTTAGCTATGTAAATAGATCTTTACATCAGCGATAGGTTTAGGACTTAGGTGCCATCTCATCAGTGTTAATATAAAAGGCCCTGTAATTAATTATCAATTTAATTTTTTAAAAACATCATTATTCCAGGAAGAGATCAGTCTGACTACTCCATGTGGGATTTAAGTATGCACCACCATAGCATCATTCAATCATATTTCATTATATATTAATTATTAAAATCGATGAAAATGTTGTTCTTTTGACTAGTGGCGGGCCTTTTCTCCATGGAGTTAATCACGTGGAATTATTTAATTATCTAAGTACTACTTCCTTGACAATCACTGGAGTTTGGTTCCATCTTATGAAAGTTAAGTATGGAGGACTATCCAATTATTAACTTATTTGATTGCGTAAGTAATGATGGTGCCATCTGTCATTCGGCTGCTGAGGGATTGACACAGCAGGAGATTGGTACCAGAAGCAGTGGCCAGAGAATGGGGGACACTGCCTTTATGGTGATTACTGATTACATAATAGTAGATTTTTAACAATCGAATGATTACACGAATTTAAAAAAAAAACTGCACTGTTTTGCATCATCAGTTTCTGAGAGGTTGCATCAGAACTGACCCATGAAGGACACAGTGACCACCGATTTTAAAAATGGAATAACTGAATAATCTCCTGATCAGGGAATCTTATCTAATGAACTCTGTCAGGCTGAAAACATGACATACCACCAACAATAAATCACTCTAAATAACCATATTAGAAAGCGGGGAACAGAACTTAATAGAGAACAGTCAATTGAGGGATCCAAAATGACTGAAAGAAACCGAAGACACTGCTCAAAATCCTTAATCATCAGCCTAATGCAAATCTAAGCAACTCTGAGAAACCATGGGTTCAAGCTCCTCTAAAGGTAAGAGAATAAAGAGGAATTTCATTTATTTTCTAATTTTCTTTATTCTGGTCTAAAGGCCGAAGCAATGCTCCACAAGCAAATGCTTTTCCTGTGACTGCACTGGATAGTTGGCTACCTGAGTCTAATGGAAAATTTAAATCTCTTAGGTGTTACAGTAATTTAAGAATTTTGAAGGTATAGTACAGAAGACAGCATGGCCATTGTTTGGAGAGCAACAGACTGCAACCAATGCCAATTGCATCAACATAAGAGATTGTCTAATAAACATTCTTCTAACATGATGAAATTGCATATTTTCTAGCATTAATATGCCTTCCCAGGGAGAAATCACTTCACCCACAAAGGAGATCCATAAAGTCAAATATTTCTAACATAACATGTCCTATCTCTGGAAAATACTCAGAAAGTAGCCAGCCTAGACATAGTTTGAATTTCATATATGATATCTTTCTTAAATAGCTTTTAAGTTCAAGCTCCATTTTACAAATTGAACAATTTCAGTAGGGAGTGGAGCATGTCTAGCTACTTAGGGAGATGGGAGGATTAAATAGCAAATGTGTTCCCAGTATTGTTCCTAAAGGCCAACAGTTACCTGAAGGACCTGTTCCACATATAGGATCCTGAGGTGAAGGTGATGGGGAATGAGATAGATAGGAAACATAGAAGGTAGAAAAGATTTTTAAAAAAGCTGGGATGGCTAGATGTGTCCCATAACAAGCTTCATAAGGAGAACAGACTCTTGTATACTATATCTACAGAGGAAATGGAAGCAAAGGGGACACTTACATGAAATAAGTAGAAACCCAATCAATGGGACAAACTCAGGAGAACACTAAAATAATGCAGTGCTGGCGGAATACAGGGTATCTCATGATCATTGCTGACTAAGCCCACAGTGGCCTTGGGACTTAGAACCATAGCTCTATATAGTTTATATCTACAGATCTGAAGCAACCTGTCCACAAAGGCTTTGTTCCATACAATTACTAGCTCTCCCATGCAAATACCTAGTTTTTGACAAGGTTCTCTGTTTTATTGTCAATACACCAGGCCCTTAGGAAAAGCTTTCAAGGCCAAGTCCCCAGGCTGTTACAATCTCTTCTAAGAATGTTTCTCATCCCTGCATGAGGCCACCTATGAAAGCTTTCCTTTATCAGGAAACTCATACATCATTGGTTTGCTTTTTAAAATCTGGTGTCCTATTTGCCACTCTGTTAGAACTATGTTTTTCTGGAGAAGAAAACTGCAACTATAAGATATAATAAATTTTAGGGTTGCTTGTTACCCTGTAAAAGCATTCTGAGCAGCTTGTTACAGGGCAGTTTTATGATAAGGGTAAGGGACAAGATGCTGTTGTAAAACAGTAGTTCCTTCTTTGTAATGGTTTGGAGTCAAAGTTCTGGAAAATCATGGTGAACAAATATGTATCTAGGATTCAAAATTCAAACAGGACTGGTCAGCATACACTTATCTTTGTGTGTTTTAGAGGCAGTACTACCTCAGTTAAATTCTACTTTATGAGACATAATATCTTCAAAGCATTTGTAAATCCTTTGTGTTACAAATTCTACTCCTATAAATCACTGCTCAATAGTGAAGTGCTACCCTTACATGAGATGTCTTTTACAACATGCAGAAAATTAACAATAAATGGATCTTACACATAAAATTAAAATGCAAATTGCTGAACTTCTAAAAGGTACTTAACTAAAAGGCCTCTGGATGTTTGTTGCCATGATTTCAGTGGGTGCACCTGAAGTATGTAGAAGTTGACTTAAAAGAGGTTTCCATACACACCCTGCTCCCAGTGCTCAAAGAAGATACAGCCCACAGAGTAGTTATTTGGAGGACTGCATGAGAACTCAGGGGACAGGTAGTCTGGCTATAGTTTCCCAGCCAAATCCAGGGAATACCCACCACACTGGATCCATCACCTCACCATCTCCCACTACCCATGAGGACAGCAGCTCCTCATTCACCATGCTGTTGTTTTCCAGTTTGCCCTTCCTCAAAGCACAGCACACAAAATGACTGACTCCAGTTTCTCTTCAAATCCAGACCAGAAGAGCCCTGAACTTCTTTTGACAGGCAGGTCACAAAGGGGCCTGATTGGCTAGTAAGGCCTGAGTGATAAAAGCACCTCCCAGGTGGTTGCAGTGTGCTTAAGGACAAATTGCAATGGTTACTGTTTGCCTTTTACACCAGACCAAGTCTTTTCTACATCAGCACTGATGTGCATTTCTATAGCAATTGTCCTATAGCTGACCCGTGTTATCTTTCTGTAGTATACAGGCTTTTTCCTTTCTTCATCCTGGACACAGTGTGGCTAGCTAACTATACTTACTTAAATGGATTGAGCGATTCTAGGTGAAAAAGTTGAAGGGAGCTCCAAATATTCATTAACTCCCACACAGAAATTTGGGGATACAAAAAAGTGTTATTTGTTATTTGGTTTAACACTGAGTTTAGTTGAACTAAATTTACTTTTTATCTGTTTGTCACAGGAAGTTGAGACATTCAGGACAGAAAAGCAGGGACCAGATCTCAAAAAAAGATAAATGATCTTTCTCGTGGCAGAATGCCAGATGATGGCTCAATAGATGTAGAATTTTATCCCTGAAACTCACAGAAAACACTTGGCAAAGACATAATAATGAGAAAAGTAGTCTTAATAGAAAATTGAATATGTACAGAGGAATTGAACTAGGAAGTATGTATTTGTGAGCACTATTGTTAGCCAATACATCTTCAGTGAGCAGATTAAAAAACAAAACAAAAAAAAAACCAACTGCATTAATCAAGGTTCTCTGCATGAAAATGAATGTAGGATGAATCTCACCATGTGTGTAGAAAGTGGATTTATTAGGATGTCTCATAAGCTGTGATGTAGTAAGTCCAACAAAAGTTACCTACCAATGGGAATCTGAAGAGTACATCAGTTTTTTAGTTTATCAGGATGGATGTCTCAGCTGGTCATTATACATCAAAATTCCACAAAAGTAGGCTCTAATGGTAGTAAAAGAATAAACTTGTACCCAAAGCTAGGGTAAGCAGCCAAAGAGGGAAAGCTTCCTCCTTCAATACCATGTATACATGAAGGCTACCACCAGAAGGTTGATCTAATTTTTCCTTTATGTGATTTTGTTTTGTTTCTTGTTTTCAAAACAGGGTTTATCTGTACAGGACTTAAACTCATTCTGTGGATTTGGCTAGCCTCAACCTAAGCAAAATTAGGCAGCCTCCTGTGTCCTGGAATTAAACATTTGTACTGCCCCCCAAGCAGTTAAAGGTAGATCTCATTATCTGTTTGCATAAAAGGCTTCTGTACAGCATTGTCAGTTCTGGAATATATTCTGCAAGTCTGACGTTTCTCAGCCCCTAAATGGGAATCAGTTCCAACTTGTCATGAGTTCAAAGTGGAAGCAATTTCTGTTTTCCCTTTATACATATTAATAAAAGTCCCCTTCCATTACCGCACCTTTGTTTGACTACTTAAGATGGTGTATGAATAAAATGGATCTTTCAGTATTGACTGAATCTGCCTGCCTACCATTATATTATGTCTCTGTCTTCCTTTCATCAATGATCGCTAGTCTTCCACTTGTCCACATTCACGGACTGAGAAAGGGACATGGGACTGTGCTGCAGTTTCTGATTACAGTCCTACAAACTCCATGATATTTGTGTGGAGATCATAAGTCAACTTTGTGGGGTCCACTTTTGGCCTACCACCTGACTACTCCATGGAAAGACTCAAGGTGACAAGGTCCTTGACAGATGTTCTACATGTATAAAGAGTCCACGGAAGCCAGCCCAGGCTACTATACCCAGCAAACCTCTCAATCAATATAGATGAAGAAAACAAGATATTTAACGACAAAGCCAGATTTTCACAATATGTATCTACAAATCCAGCCATACAAAAAGATTTGGAAGGAAAACTCCAACCCAAGGAAGTTATTTATGCTCACAAATATGGAGGCAAAAGATAATCCACTTCACCACAAATCAAGGGTAAAGCAGGACTAATAAATTCACAATACCACTGCCAACAACAAATCTAAAACAAACAAGCATTGACAATCCATGGTCCTTACACTCCCTCAACATTACTGGCCTTAACTTTCTTGTAAACAGACACAGGCTAACAGACTGGATACGAAGACAGAATCCATCTCACTGCTGCATACAAGAAATACATCTAAGCTTCAAAGATAGACATTAACTCAGGCTAAGAAAAGATCTTCCAATCAAATGGACCCAAGAAGCAAGCAGGTGTGGCTATCCTAAATTCTAACAAATTAAACGTCCAACTAAAATTAATCAAAATAGATTAAAACAGTCATTCCATGTCCATCACAAGAGAAATCCATCAACACAAAGTCTCAATTATGAACAACTATGATCCAAATTCAAAGGCAACCACATTCATAAAAGAAACGCTACTAAAATTCAAACCTCACATAAAACCTCACTCACTTATATTGGGAGACTTCAACACACCACTGTCACCACTAGACAGGACAAGCAGTCACAAACTTAACAAAGTAACAAAAGAATTAACACAAGTTTCATCTCAGTTGGGTTTAACAGACATCTATAGAATGTCCCATCCAAACAGAAAAAAATAACCTTGTTCTCTGTTCCACATGAAACCTTCTCTAAAATCGACCAAATACTGGATGCCAATAACAAACCTCAACAGATACAAGAGAATTGGAATAGTCACCTGTATCTTATATGACCAGCATGCTTTAGAAATTGGATTACAACAAGAACACTAATTGCAGAAACCCTACAAAGTCATGGAAACTGAACAATGTTCAATTGCACCAAACCTGCATCAAAGAAGAAATAAAAAAATTAAGGACATCCTAAAATTCAACAAGAATGAGGACACAACATACCCAAACTAATGGGACACCTTGAAAGCAGTGGTACAAGAGAAGTTCATTGCACTATGTGCCCATATGAACATAAACAGAGGATAGTCACAATAGAGAATTAACAGCACAACTGAAAGCCTTAGAACAGAGAGAAGCAAACTCACCCTGGAGGAGTAGACACCAGAACATAATAAATTTGAGGGCTGAAATCAATAAAACAGAAACCAGGGAAATAATGCAAAAAATCAATATAACAAAGGATTGATTTTTCAAGAAAATCAACAAGACAGACAAAACTTTATCCAATCTAATGAAAAATCAGATAGAGAACATGCAAATTCACAAAATCAGAAATGAAAAGGGGGACATAAAAATGGATATGGAAAAAATCCCGGAAACATTCAGGTCATACTTTGACATACTATGACCTTTATATTTACAACAAATGTATGGTGATCAAGAAGGTATACAATATTTGGGAAAGGATAAAGGGGAGATACAGAGGCAAAGACAAGAACAAAAGCTGGAAAATATAATCAACTTTTTATCAAAACACCAGAGGAATCTCAGCCAGGGAAACCGAGATCTTGACCATTGTTACCCAGCTACCAATCATGCTAGTTGTTTAGATCTTAAATAAAAATAATTCACAACTCCCTCAAAATTGATTCAGAAGAATAGTCACTCTCTTTTGCTTCTGACCCTCCAGGTACTGACATTTTTCCCAACAGAGATGCCTCATGGTTGAGAGCGCTCTCTAAAATGTGGGTAATATCTTTCTATGCTTCTGCAAACTCTAATGGCTCCTTGTGGTTTAAGGCAAAACCAGCCCCACTATGCCCACACAAAAATTAATACAGAAGAATGATTTAATTTCTGCTTCTGACCACATGTATAATGCCCCAGCATGTGGAAACTGCCCTGTCCACCCACTAAACACCATGCACACTTGAGGAAAGACCAGATAAGAAATCCCTTTTTTCTCAGGATCTCAACTTTCCTGAAACATGTTATGGTAGCTAGTGAGTGTGGAAAGTTAAAAGAGCTGTGATCATGTATTGCTGAAAGATGATTCTAATGACCTATTTCCACTGGTTTATAAACTGTGTGTGACACATAAAGACAAATCTGAATGTGGAATACAATACTGAAAAATTCCATAAGCAAACTTTCTGTTTTTTGACCCATTGTCAATGAGAAAGCATGTCTCAGAAAATTAATTCTAAAATGCTGGGAGTAAAGCAGTTTTAGACCTTGCCTTTCCAGTGAGAAATATCTCCATAGACTAAAGAGGTTAAAAAAAACAAAGACGAGAAAAAAAAATCTCTTTAATGATTGCATACAACCATCTCTCACTAATGTTCAAAGAGGAGAAAGCCTACAACATATAATTTTTTGAGACAGGGTTTCTCAGTTTACCTGTTCTATAGCCTTTGTTGTAGTGGGTCTAGCTCTATAGAGCACACTAGTCTCAAACACACAGAAATCTGCCTGCATGTGCCCTCTGAGGGCTGGGATTAAAGGCATTCATCATCACTGTCTGGCCCCTAAAACATATTTTGCATTCCGTAATTGCTGCCACTTTTAAGTTCTTTCAGGGTCAGATGCCAGCTGACAATTTGAAGAATTTAAATAGGGTCATGAAACTGCAAGTTGGGCCAGTAAGGCCATGAAAGACTTCAACAGAAGAGATAGTACCATAATGATTTCATAGTACACCAGTGACATGCAACAGCAGGTCACACTTGAATGACAGTTTCGGACACAGATGTGCCAGAAGATGAGGAAGATAGGAAAGGCAGAACAAAGAGAAGATAAAACCTGGGGAAGAGAGGTCTTGCTTAACTTAAGTCTTATTCTATGTAAACTTCTTATGAAGAATTGCCACCTCTTTACTACTTCCAGGAGGAAATGGAAGGAAATGGGAGAACACTAGAAAGGCAGCAGGAGTAAGAGCTGTGTTCTCAGGATCTGAAATGACACCTACACAAAGGCCCTGGCCACACACTATTGCATTCCCTCATAAGCATCTTCCTTGTTTTATAGCAGGAGCTCTATTTTATTCTGCATATCTCAGGGCATGATGGAAAAGACCTAAGGCAAATCCCCCTGGTTGTTACTGTTTCTGCCAATCAAGTTTCTAGTTTTGAGAAGGATCATTGATCCATCTCCATGATTGAGGACCTAAACTGAAAGTATTGCTTGCTCAGCCAAACCCTCAAAACAAAAGGGTTTTCCCTTTCAAACAGTTGTCACTTGGGTTTATCTTGCCCATCTGTGAATTTCTCTAGAAAACTGGCACTTTCAGGCACAACAGGCCCTAATGTTCATTGGGACCAAGCAATGTCCCCTGAGCAGCTTCTAAAAGTATTGTTTCGTCAAAAAGAGATGGGCCGTGGGCTCTTTGTGAATGAGGGGTTTCTCCTTTGTCATAGTTTTGAGTAAAATGTCCTGGACAATCCTAGAGATCAAATGTATATTTTAGCATCCTAATCCGAACATGCCTTATTAGTACACTACTCATCTTTGGGCTATTTTATAGGCAGCACTCCCTCAGCTAAATCATATTTTTGGGTCTCACTCTCTGTATGAATAGGTAAGTCTTTTATATGTATGATTGTACTCTTCCACATCACAGTTTAGTAGTGGAGTGCAATCCAACACAAGAATGCCATGTATGGACATGTTCAGTGTCCCATGCCTATAATATCACTGTCAGGAGACAGAGGAATGTATATCTCTATGAGTTTGGGACTAGCCTGATCTACAGAGCAACTTTGTCATGCACCAATGATATACCTTGAAAGAAGTTGTCTCCCTGGAAACAGGATGTATCCCTGAAGTATGAAAGGACTTTGGGAGAGACACTCACTTAGCCTAGAGGCAAGAGGTAGGGCATAGTCCCTACTGCAAATGACTTGACATATTTTTGACTCCTCCTGGAAGGCAACACCCTACCTGTGGAGTGGGAACAGGAATGGGACATGGGACTGGAGCCAAATTGGGAGGCATGGGAGGGAGGGACTGGGAACTGTGATCAATATGTAAAATAAGAAAAAAAATAATAAATATGTAAAAATCAAAGAAAAAAGCTATATCAAAAAATCAAAAATAAATAAATATAAGTATGTACTGAAATAAAGAAAATGCCTTTTACAGGATACACACAAATAACTAAACATGAATCTTGTACCTACACATTAAATGTTTACTGCAGAATTTGTAGAAGACACTGGAGAAATTAGGCCTCTCCAAGTTTGGCTATTTGCCTTCCTATGTACCAAAAGAACTCTGATGCTGACTATCAATGTCTTTCTACACAAAGCTCTCTGATGGAAATGAAATGCTTTCCACTGTGTGAAATATTCATACTCCAACACCCGGGTATAGGGAGTTGCTAGGACTATATAGTACGTTTCAGAACACTGAATGTGGCCAAAATTTCCCACCAAGCAACCTAGAGGGCCTGCCACACCAATTCCCAGGTCTCCATATCCCATCCTCCCCATCTGAGGATAGCATCCCCTCACTCACCATGTTGTGGCTTCTGTGATCATTCATGGTCCACTCACAATTTTCTACAATAGCACTCCCAGAACAGAAATCAATACACTGGCACTTGTTCTGCTTAAAACAAAGCCTGAAGCAAGAGTAAAAGCCTACAGTGTGTTTACAGGAAGTATCCTGCAAGGGCTGTGACTGGCAGATTGGCCTGGTTTTGCTGACTGGATGGTTAAGCTTGAACAACAAGAGCACTTCCTCAAGGGTTCCTTGGCTCTGGCTTCTACTCAAGACCCAGACCTTGTAGTCACCTACAGAGATACAAATCTCAGTGTCACTTACTCCTGTCTAAAACAGACAACCCCATTGTCTTCTAACAGTGTGTGAGATCATCCTCTCCTCTTCCACACAATGTGCAGATGTTGCAGATACAATTACACAATGCATACTGGAATGATTAAATTATTCAATAGAGGGAAGGGTGCCCATGTTATTAAAAACTTGAGAGATTTTATGGAATATGGCACAGAAGAAGTTTTTTCTGTCGTTTCTTGCTAAGGTCAGAGGAACTGGGTATACATTTTACCTAGTAGTCACAGACACTTCAGAAAACCATGAAAGAAGGGAAGGAGCTATATCACAAAGAAGATGATATATCTTTCTCCTGTTAGATGCTTGGGTGATAGCTCTAATGCATTTGGTAGTTTTATTCCTGAAACTCTTGACAAAAGAATAATAATAAAAACAGTTGTCGTCATGGTAATTTGAGAGAATTTGTCTGGGAAGATTACTTCTACAAGCATTGTGATGACCAACACAGCTTCCTCAGGGTACAGTTGAGAAAATAACTGCATTATTCAATGATGTCTTCTTGAACAGGACTGTGTTCAGGTTTCTAAATCAGTGGAGCAATCATCCAGGCTTGAGATTGGAGAAAGAATTAATTTTTTGTTTGTGATCTGGTTCCTGTTTTCTTTTCTTTTTGTTTCTTTTTTTTTCTTTTTAACTTGTCTGCAGCCCCAGTGACAACCATGAAATAAGTGGTTTCATTTCATCTTATCTCAGTGGGAAACTACAGAACATACATCTCTTTTTCTGTGCTGAAATCTCTCGCAAGTAGTTACGACATGGAATAATCACATCATGTGATTGTGTAGTACCCTGTGAAAGCTGGCTAGCAACCTTGTTTTCAGGAGAAAGGAGTGACTGCAGAAAGAGAGCAGATGATAAACATCTGCAGCAATTCAGCAGGATACAAGATAATCTCAAAAAATTCAGTAGCCCTACATTATTCAGAAAACAAAGAGACAGAGAAAGAAACCAGAGAAATATCAGCCTTTACAATAGCCACAACCAACATAAAGTATGTTGAGGTAATGCTTACCAAACAAGTGAAAGACCTATATAGTAAGAAGTTTGTGGCTTTAAACAAATAAATTAAAGAATATACCAGAAAATGGAAAGATTTCCCAGGTTATTGGATAGGAAGGATAAAAATAATAAAAATGACAATCTTGCCAAAAAAAAAATCTAGAGATTCAATGCAATCCCTATTGAAATCCCACCACAATTCTTCACGGACCTTGAAAGGATAATAATCAACATTATATGGAAAAACAAAAGGCCTGATATAGCCAAAACAGCCCTTTAAAATAAAAGAACTTCAGGAGACATCACCATCAGTGACATTAAGCTCTAGTACAGAGCTATATGCCTGAAAACAGCCTGGAATTGGCACAAAAAAAGAAAGGTAGACCAATGGAATCGAACTGAAAATCCTGATACAAACCCACACAACTATAAACACCTGACATTAAACAAAATGGCTAAAAGAATACAATGGGGCAAGGAAAGCATCTTCAACAAATGGTGCTGGCTCAATTGGATGAGGGTGTGTAAAGGACCGCATATAAACCCATGTCTATCCCCAAGCACAAAACTCAAATCCAAATAGATCAAAGACCTCAACATCAATCCACCCAAACTGAATGTCTTAGAAAAGAAAATAGGAGGTACCCTTGAACAAATTGATATAGGAGACCGCTTCCTGAACATAATTCAAGGAGCATAGACACTGAGATCAACAATTAACGAATGGGACCTCTTCACACTAGAAGCTTCTGTAATGCAAAGGACACAGTGGAAAAGACCAAAAGGCATCCCACAGACTGGGAAAAGATTTTAACCAATACTACATCACACAAAGGGCAGATCTCCAAAATATACAAAGAACTCAAAAAACTAGTCAACAAAACACCAAATAACCCCATTAAAAAATGGGGCACAGAACTGAAAAATAATTCTCAATAGAAGAAATCAAAAAAGCTGACAGACACTTAAGAAAGTGTTCAACATCCTTAGCTATCAGGGAAAGGCAAATCAAAACAACTTTGATATACCATCTTATTCCAGCCAGAAGGGCTAAAATTAGAAACACCAATGACAACTCCTGCTGTTAAGTATATGGAGAATGGGGAACACTCCTCCACTGCTGGTGGGAGTGCAAACACATAAAGCCATTTTGGAGATCAGTATGTTGGTTCATCAGGAAAATGGGAATTAGGTTACCACAAGACCCAGCAAACCCCCTCTTAGGCATATACCCAAATGACTCACATCCATGCAACAAAGACATGTGCTCAACTATGTTCATAGTAGCATTCTTTGTAATAGCAAGAACATGGAAGCAACCAGATGCCCTTCAATTGAAGAATGGATAAAGAAGATATGGCACATCTATACAATGGAATACTACACTGCAGAATAAAATAATGGAATCTTGAAATTCGCAGGCAAGTGGTTGGCACTTGAAGAAACCATCCTGAACGAGGTAACCCAGTCACAAAAGGAGGAACATACTATGCACTAACTCATAATTGAATTTTACACCTAGATCAAAGGATCTCCAGCTTATAATTCACAACACCAGAGGAACTAGGATACAAAGTATATTCTGAGAGATTCATATAAAGTTCCTCACAGAAGGTGTAAGGGACAAGTCCCCCAGAACACATGGCAGGTGGGGGTTGAATAGGTTGAGAACTAGGAAAAAGCGTAGGGGATGAGAGGAAAGAATGTGTGACTAAAAAGATTGACTCAGGGTAAGAATAGAAGACAGAAGAGAGAGACTCAGTGTGAGTGAGAAAGAGAGACAGAGAGAGTGAGAGAGAACAAAAAGAGTGAGACATTCTTGTTTCAAAGAGAAAACTACCCAAAGAAAGGTCTAGAGACCTACAAGTCTGTTGCCAACTAACAATTCGAGCAAACGTATAAAGGCTACAGTAAATGCACTTCCTGGATAGTGAGAACAACAACTAACTTATCCATCATCATGGAGCCCTCATCTAGTACCTGTTGGAAAGAGAAAGCAACACCCATACCTAAACACTGATTCGAACTAGAACACAGACGCAGATGGAGCAGACAAGACCAAGTGGCAGAAACATAGAGACAGCTGACCTGAAGAAGGAGGAGCTAACAGGCCCCAAGCTGATAGCTGGCAATCCAGCATGGGACTGACTCAGGCTTCCCTGAATATGGGTCTCAGCCAGAAGGACTGAGCAGTACTAAGGACCTCAGACAGTGGAAACAGCATGTATTCCTGGTGCACAAAAGAACCTTGCAGACACATTCACCATGGAGGGATACTGCCTTAACCTAGATACAGGAGAGAAGTGCTAGTCCCTACTTCAAATGACATGACAGACCTACATGACCCCACCTGGATGGCATGGCTGTACATGTGGAATTGGGGTGGTGGGATGGGAGGGCAGGGTGGTCAGAGTGCATGTGAGGGGGCAGAGAGTGTAAGTGGGAGGGATGGAGGGAGGTGTGGAGAGGGAACTGGCATCGACATGTAAAAAAAATAAAAAAAAAAAAAAAAAACAAAAAAACAAAACAAAACAAAAAAAAAAAAAAAAAAAAAAAAAAAAAAAAAACCAAAATTCTCAGGCCAGGAACTTCCAGGCTAGTGGTAAAGCGGGAAAATAAGGGTAAACAGCACCCAGCCCCTCATGGTACAGAAGTCCTAAGCCATGATCATCCAGGAGCCATGCTGTGTTGCTGATGGCCTAGGTGCATTGGACCAGTTGGTGGGCATTCAGAAAGAAGAGGAATTCTGATCTTTGGGGGGTGTATGACTGAAGCTGCCCCTGGCCCTTCCCTCCTCTCCTCAGGTAGCAGTGACTGTGACTGGAGGGACCACAAAGAAGCATGAAGGTGGGGGGGGGTTGAGAGGGTGAGGTGGAGGATAAGGTGGTTTGGGAGAAAAAATATGGTAAACGTTTTTATGTAAACTAAGAAAATACAACTAACAAAATATATGGTAAATAGATGTGATGGCTATGTGCAGACTTGGTACAATCAGTCTGAAGCAAAGAAAACAAAATAAGCTAACAGTGGTGTAGTAGACAATTCAAATGGGCCTGGAGATTTATAGGTCAACACAATTCATCAAAGTAGCACAGAGAACATCAGAAGGAACTTCAGGTGTTACAAGTATGATACCACTTCTCTAGGCAATAAAAGGTAGAACAGGAAAAAGGATTGGCAAGATGCAGAAGAGTAGAAAGGAGATAAAAATAAAATTATAATAATGAAAGATAACATAAAAGGAGAGCTGGTGTACCCCACATAATCTGTAAAAGGAGGCAACAGTTAAGAGAGCAGAGTGTGCAGAGAAGTTCAGGGGAAATCACCATAGCAAGAAGGTAGAGTCAGGAATTAAATAAATAAATAAGATTTCATTTCAGGCATGCACCTCTGAGTAAGACTCAGTGATATGAAAAAGGAAAAAGAAAAACAGAAAAGGAGAGATTTATCTACACTAGGGATGTCTGAGGAAATCAGAAAAAGAGACTACAGGTAATGTTAAAAGATACAGAGGTTCAAAGAAAAGTAGTAAATAGGTCAGAGGAAGATGTAAACTGTTGGCTGTGGTCTCTCGTATCTACAAACATAAATTCAAGATTAGTAATTTTGACGAAACCAGGTTGACTGTTTAAAAGTGCCATTTATTTCTCTCCAGAAAAATACATGTACTTGTCAAAAATTTCTATTCGTGTTTCCTGTTAGAAACCTGTTTATAGCAAGAATAGAGCTTAAACAAAAATGGTTTAAACATTTTTGCTGTCCAATGTTAACAGCTCTCAGCTCAAAATTTATCTCTGAGCACTGGTCATTAAATTCAGATTATCAGAAAATCAGATGCCCTTTTAATGTAGACGACACTAATACTGTTTTATGTCTAAAGCTGTTAAAAATTGAAACTAGTTAAACTGTTACAATTAGTAACACTGGTAATTAACATAAATTTAACAGTCACCAATGTCATAATGGGTTTAAAGACATAAAGGGTGCTTAAATTTGATATTACAAAAATAAATTACACGATATTTTATTGTTTTATAAGACAGTTTTTAAATGTTTAAATTCAGAAAGTTACATTGTATTTGTGCTTCTATTACATTGTTAATGTTTATAGTTAAATCAAAGGGCTAAAAGTTAAGATCACAGCATAAAGTGCATATACTAACCAAAAGTTGAGATGCTCGTTTTTTATGTTACAGAAGGCAATCCATCCTTGCATTTGCTAAATTTGGAAACATAAGTTATTTAGATAAACTGAGTCACAAAGTTGTTTTATGTTTCCCTAAAAGGAGTTTCAAATTAAAATCAGTATTTTTAAAGCTAAAACTGACAATGCAAAATTCTACTTTTATAAAAGCTGGTAACCTATTATAAATGTTAAGAAACACAAGTTACCAGCCATCCTTATAGATTAACTGTTGGTTATAGTCAAACTAAGTATTAATGATTAATAACAGTAATAAACATCACTCTGTCTCCTATACATGTTCTAAATAATTAAGGTTAAAACAAGTAACTGAAAGCCAAGTTGTCTATTCAGATCTACCTAGAAAGACTTTGAATACTACAAAGATCTGTATAATAAGGCATTTAAATGTTAACTAAAAAGCTGTAATACTATCAGGCAAATATTCAGAGAACCTAACAATGACCCAAGTTCTCTAAAGATGACTATGGGGCAGCATAGATTGTGATGAAACTGAACAGAGAGCAAGATGTTCAAATACAATGCCTGCTGCAAGACAGGACCCAGTTCAATCTCTGTAGAGGCTACAGGGTACTGGAAAATTGTCTGCACCATCTTTGCCTAGACAAAATAAGGTGAGACATTTCCAAGTCAAAGTTACACAGAGAAAAAACAAAAAACAAACAAACAAAAAAAAAAACCAAAAAAGAATAAATAAATAAACCCTCTCCCATTATGTACTTGGTGAAAAACTTCTCCCCTGAATGCCATAAACAATTGATTATGGCTAGTAATATAATGAATGGTCCCTGTCATTTTTTTAAGTAGATTCAAAAGTTAAATAAAATTTATCCTTCTCAGGTCTCTGATACTATTGATGTCTTGGCTAACCAAAACTTTGTGAGCTTGGCAGTAAAGGCACCCTTAACATGGCTCCTAAAAAGGATCTAAAAATATGAAGACATATGTCTTTTTTGAACATTTATTAATTATGCATAAAGTGTTCTGCTTGCATACATGTCTGCATGCCCATAGAGGGTACCAGATCTCATTATAGATGCTTGTGAGACACAAAGTAGTTGCTGTGAATTGAACTCAGGACTTCTAGAAGAGCAGCAAATACTCTTAATCTCTGATCCATCTCTCTAGCCCAAGACATATAAGTCTTAAAGATAGAAAAATAATTTACAATATAAAAATGCAGAGCTTAACATTTAATTAAGTTCTCTTAAGCTATTGAGCAGTGACTCCCAGCTGTTTAGACAAAAGCTCAAGGTTTTATGATTTATTTTGGTTGTCATCTAAGTGTAAATGTGAAGGACTTTTCATCAGGCCTAATGTACCTCTGACCAGTCTGTACGTGGATCTCTCTTGACAGAAGAAAAATGTATAAGCTTTTTCCCTTGTTGAGATAATATATCAAAAGGTAACTCCTATACATAGGGGACAAGATGACTAACCTTTAGGCCAAAAATCACCAGAAGACTTTTGCCTATTGGAGGCCCAAAACTTGGGCCTCTCATGTCCATAGCAAAGAGGGAATGTGATGGAAAAATTAATAACCAAAATGTATAAAATTAGGGCTCATTGGAAGAATAAAGAGAACAAGAATTTCTGCCAGTAGATAAATCCCTGATTAGATTACAGAGCCCACAACCTGTTCTCAGGGGAAGAAGAAAATCCCCCAACCTTTCAGGTGTGCTTATCAATCCTGCATAAACAAATGACAGATACTATTAACTTAGATCCATGATGACCTTGTAAATTAAATTTGTACTCTATGAACTGCCTGTATTTTGGAAACCTTGTCTACTGAAACTAATGGTCTCAAGCCTCCCTGTCTGTTTATCCTTTTAAAAACACTTCACTATTTTAGGCCACTACCTTACATTTCCGATAGAGGGAGGTCCCAGCTGGCTTGATTTTTAGCAATAGAAACCTTTTGCTTTTGCAGTCAGAAGTTACTTCCATGGAGGTTGAGGAAACTGGTAGACATAGAAGTAATAAGCTGCTCAAGGAGGCTTTATAGGCTATAGAACTCCAGGTGACAGCTATTTGAAAATCAAAACACTATTGTGTCAGGGATATGCCTGTATTACTTCATGCTTAATTTTGCTGTGTTTTCTTAGCTGCAAGTAGGCTAAAATGCTAGACAATACCAACAAAAGGAAGGGGGATTCAGGGAAATGGAAGACTTATCACAGGCATTGGTTTGTTGACAATGTTGAAGATTCACATGGGCTGCACTGGTTCACCATAAGTCCAGGGAGAGCAATATTGAGGAGCAGGCTTTACTCAGCAACTGATTATCATCTGCCAGAAGCACAAATCGGCTGAGACATGTTCAAAGTGGGAACAGAAGTTAAAACGTATATATTTAATTGGAACTCTTAGTTCCTTACCTTTAGTGATCAAGAAGGACAGCAAGACCAGGGAGAAAATTCCATCCTCAGAATAGCTGTACTTATCTGCAGTCCTTTTGTCCTGTAAGCAGTGGATCCAAACTTTATGACATTTGATCCTCTGAAGCCTATATGAACTATATAACTATATATATATATGTTATATAGTTATATAACATAACTATAACTATGTTATATAAAAGGACATAAAAGTTTTAGATATATTATCATTACCAATCTGTGCTGAAATCCATATTGTAGAAAAAGTAGATATTAGGTATCTGTAAAACAGCAGGCATGCACTTATGCCTTTGAGACATATATGCAGGCTGAACACTGTATGCATAATTAATAAATAAATGTCCAAAAACGACATTTATGTCTTTATATTTTTAAATCCTTATTTAGGAGCCATAATGAGGCTGCCTAATACTGACAAGCTGACAAAGTTATGGTTAGCCCAGCCAACAATACTTTTAGATCTGAGAAGGATATATTTAATTAACTGTCCAATCTACTAAAAAAAAAAAACAGGGACCAGTCAATATACTCCTAGCCATAACCAATTGTCTATGGCATTGAGGGCAGAAGTTCTTCACAATGTACATAATGAGAGGTTTGTTGTTGTTGTTGTTTGTTTGTTTGTTTGTCTTTTCTCTGTGGAAGAGGGACATGGAAATTTCTGACCTTATTTTATCTAGGCCAAGGTGGTGCAAGCAATTTTTCAGTTCCCTGCAGCCTCTAAAAAGTCTAAGCTGGGTTTAACCTGTCAACAGACATTCTATTTGAGCATCTTGCTCCCTGGTCAGTGTCATAAAAATCCATGCTGTCCCATAATCTTCTTAGAGGCCTAGGGTCATTGTTAGGATCTGTGATTCTACGTCTGATATTATTATTACTTTTTAGTTAACATTTAAATGCCTTATTCTACAGATCTCTGTACTATTAGAAGTCTGTCTAGGTATAGCTAAATAGAAAACTTTGTTTCAGTTACTTGTTTTAACCTTAATTATTTAGAACATGTATAGGTGACAGACTGAAGTTTATCCCTGTCATTAATCATTAATACTTAGTTTGATTATAACCAGGAATTAATTGATAAGGATTTTCTCATCATATGAATTTAATGACCAGAGCTCAGAGATAAATTTTGATCTGAGGGCTGTTAGCATTAGACCCCAAAAATGTTTAAACCATTTTTGTTTTAGATCCATTGTTGTAATAAAACGTAGGTTTATAACAGGAATCACACAGATAGAATTTTTTTCCAGTCCATTAACATTTGTAAGATTTAAAGGAAATATTCTATGATCTATCCTATGTTTGTGAGTATAAAGAACTATATGTCACTTTAAACCCAACCAAGGAATACTATAACCTTAACTATCAGTCTTCAACTCCTTCAAAGAACACAGAAGGATAATATATAAAATCTAGAATTGAAAGGGACAACTCCCCTGGTCAGATCCTATGTTCTTCTGTAATGTTCCATCTTAAGCCTATAGGCCACAGTTTATGTATGGCAGATTTTTCAGCCAAGTAAGAAATATAAAAGTGTCCTACCTGTGTTGTCAGGTTGTCAGTACCTTTTCTCCACATCCTTCAGACTGTCTAGCAGACTCTTCCATGAAGAAGGAACCATATAGCAATGTCCATCTTGTATCAGCAGTCACTTTCCTGTGGGTCCTGCATGTCCAGTCCATACAGCATAAATCCAAACAGTCCAGGGAAGAACAATATTTTGCCCAAATGGCTGGTCTTGCCATATTGGAGGCAAACTCTAGAACTTTTCAACAAGTACATATAATTGTCTTTAGAGAAATAAATGGAACTTTTAAGCAATTAACCTGGTATGGTCAAAATTTAATGCATATTACTAAATTTAAATTTATATTTGTAGATATGAGAGCCCACAGCAAACAGTTTACATCTTCCTCTGACCTATTTACGAATTTTCTTTGAACCTCTATATTGCATTACATTACCTTTTGTCTCTTTCTCTGATTTTGTCAAACATCCTTAACATTGACAACACTCTCCTTTTCTATTTTTCATTTTTCCTCTTATCAATGACTCTTACTAGGAGGTTTTGTGGCTGAAGTGAATATCTTATTTATTTATTTAAATCCTGAGTGTACCTTCTTACTGTGGTGCCTTCCCCAGAGCGTCTCTGCACCCTCTGCACTTTTATCTCTTGGCTTGTTTTTCTGCTTATGTTGGGTACACCAGCTCTCCTTTGTTGATGCTTAATAACGATAAGGAGAAACAAATAGGCTGAATCGATGTTTATTCAGGGAGAAATAACTTATAATATAGAAATAGGAATACTAGCTGTTCCTGGTCCCAAGTGTGCCTCCAGATGTACTCCTGTCCCCGTGCTGCAAGAAATAGAGCTCTTTGAGCCCCCTCTTCAAACTTAGTTCCCCCATGTAACTCCTGCTCTGCCTCCACCCCAATTGACATGGTCTATGCCACAGGTGCAAAAAAAGTGAAGATCTCACCCAAATCCCCATTTTAGTCTAAAGAAAAAAATTAAGCTTGATACAAAAACTATATACAAAACAGTGAATAACAAGTGTGCTCTAAGAAAAGGAATATTGAGGACATATAAACTTAAGACATAACTATCTAGATCTAGGATGAAGGGAAAATGGGGAGTACAATAGTGTTGTCCAAAGCTGGAAAGCGTAAGTCTACTAAGAAATATATCTAACTAGGAAGAGAGAATAATACTTGTGATAATTTAATATTCAAACTCATCAAAGCCCTGAGAAGAAAAATAACAATACTAGGGTAGGCAGAAAGTGTGGGTGGACAACTTCAAATGGTGCAGCAAGGACAGAAACAGCTATCTGGATAGTCAAGCTCTCACCTCAAGGTTGGTATAACCAGTTATTGCTAATGCCTAGAGTACCTGAGAGACCACAACAAAAGCAAGGAGGTAAAAAATCTGTCTTACCCTGACTTGGCAGGGTTCAGCAGTCTTCTAAGGCCTGAAATATACTCAGCATTGTTTCCTTGAGTATCTGATCTTGAATCACAAAACTTTCTAGAGACTTCATTGAGTCAGTAAGTCTCTTGCTTTCTCCAACTACAAATGATTCCATATTTTTAATATTCTTAGGTATTATCTGAATGACATTTAAACTGCCTTCCAGAATCAATGTTCTATCTGATAGCTTTCCATTATCCTCAGACATGGAATGGATTCTGCTAGTCTTTCCATCTGATATTCCAGTTTTTTAACCTTATTAGCAGCTTCGTTCAAGCAGGAGTTAGCTGTTTCTGCCAGCATGTTAATGCAGTGCACTGTTTCTGTTTTTGTTATTGAAGCATTTGACATAGAACAAATTCTGTTTTCTAGTTGGTAATTTTTATGTTCCATGTTTTGTATTCTAGATGTCGGCTCTCTATTTGCATCTCTAATATTCTGAATTTTTTTTTCATCAGGTTGATACCCATTGTCTTTACAAAAAAAAAAAATGTATATATTGGTTAATCCATGATTGTCTTCTGTTAAAATTCCTTCTATATATGAAGTAAAGGAATTTCCAAAGTCTTCCATCATAAGATTATCCACCCTAGGTATGGAACAATTGATCTCATATATTATATCATCTTAAATTGTGAAGAATATTGTATTTACCTTAGGTGGAATTCTGCTGTCCTCGAACTTTGATGGTTTTAGTTGTTGAACTCAGCTTGTGGTGGTAATGCCTGGAGGTGTCCCACCAAATCGCATCTGGCAGCAGACAATCCTTCTGATCTTGGTCCCTGAAGAATAGCTCTTAACAAAATAAGGCAAGCACAATTTTGTTAAACGAATGAGTGAAAGGAGCCTTGTGCAAATTTCTGAGGACCCCAGGGCTAACAGGTGTTGCCTCTTATTGGCGCCTTTGGGCCTCAGGAAACACACCAGCTGGGCAGGCGCCAAGTGAGCTACAGCTGCAAATGCAAAGTGGGGAATTGGCAAAAGATGAGCAGTGTGAGCTTTCTCAGGGCTGCGGTGGAGGTAAAGTTGTAGGGCAGTGGCAAATGTTCCACAAGCTGTGGTGTTTCCACCTGGTTACTCAAGGAACTCTGCCCATTCGGGGATGGTGTGAGAAGTGAGCAGAGTCTGCCACCTTGGTGTAAACCAGGTCCGGTAAAAATCTGGATTCCGCTTCTGACACCAGATAGCGGGCTTGGATAGTTCAAATTGATTGGTCTGCACTGGATGCTATGAGATGATTGGTTTATGATGCGCGGGCTTTGTTGCAACCCTATAAAAGCTGTCTGAACCTTGTACCCAGGGTTCCCAGTCCTCTACCCTATGTGGAGTATGGCTGCGAACCCCAGTGCACTGGAATATAAAAGACCTCATGGTTTTGCATCAAGACCATTTCTCGTGAGTGATTTGGGGGGGGCGCCTTTCCTGAGACGGGGCGTGAGGTTCCACGCCCTATGTGGGTCTTTCAGGGTGGGTTCTAGGACCTCATAAGAAAACCCACAAAAGCAACTAAACTGGCTCACAGGAACTCACAGTGCCTGAAACAACAACCAGGGAGTCTGCATAGGACCAACCTAAGCCTTCTGCATAAATGTGACAGTTGTGTAGCTTTCTTTACTTGTGGCTGTTGGTGTATTGGAAACGGAAAAGACGGTCTTTGCCTGTATTCATTAAAATCAGTCACAGAAAAATATAGAATGTAATCACAACCTAAGTTTTAAGATTTCTTATGTGTAGTGTTCTACCTGCATGCCTGAAGAGGGAACTAGATTTCTGAATAGGTGACTATTACTCACCCTGTGGTTGCTGGGAAAAGAACTCTGGAAGAGCAGGTAGTGCTATTAACCTCTAAGCCATTTCTCCAGCCAACACTGTAAGTTTTATAATGCCTGAAAGATTTTGTTGGGATATGTAAACTGTAAAAGAAAATTAAAGAAAACAACAGTGTGAGAAAGAAGTTGTTTTCAGAGCCCCTAAGACACATAAGAATCCAGCTGCAAGCAAGCCTTTGGGGTGATGTTTTTTTATTTTGTGATTGATGGGGGAGGGTCCCACCCAATGTGGGTGCCAAGTGCTGGGTAGCTGGTCCCGAGTTCTCTTTAAGAAAGCAAGCTAAACAAGTTATGAGGCAGGACCCTCCTGGCTTTAGGTTTCTTCCCTGTTTGAATTATTGCTCTGGGTTCCTTCAGTGATAGACTACAATGAAAAAGTACAAGTGAAATAAATCTTTTCCTCACAAACTTAGTTTTTGGTCCTATAGTTTGTTGCAGCAACAGAAACACTAAGACATTAGTCATTAAACCAGTGATGACCAATCTACAATAGATAGGCAGAGAGGGGGTAGGTATAGAGGAAGGAACTGGATGTCCATGGGATGGGGAAACAACATAGATGTCATTGGGGGATTGGGGTGTGTGGGAGGACTGGAGAGGATCAAGTGGTGATGGGGAGGAAATTTATGGTGGAGAAAGGGAATTCAGTGAGAGATAACTGGAACTGAGGGAGATATTTGGGAGGTCATATGGAAACTTAGTTCAGTGGAAATTTCCTAAAATATATGAAGGTGATCCTAATGAGCCGTCCTAATAATGAAGGAGAGAGAGTCACAGCTGTCCATTTTTTGTCACTAAACTAGGCTTCCAGGACCAGAAAAAGGTCACATTCTATTGAGTTGATGGGCAAGGGGTCCAATGGGAATCGCCAAACAACCCAGGCTATTGTCAAGACAATAGCAAGTTACTCTCTGCAAACTGCAACAGGGTCAAATTAGTGAGGACAACACCAACACAACTCATTGTACATGAAGAAATTTAACTGCTAACTAGACGCACAGATGATAGACATACAGGTTGATTGATGACAGACAGACAGATATAGATAAATGCTTCCATACCTACCTACCTACCTACATGAATACAAAGATGAAAAACATACAGACAGCTAGATCTATGTAATGATAAACTAAACACTAAAAACGTGGTACTCTGATGGGAGATGTCATTCAGCAAATATGTTTCTCTTATTGGTTAATGAATAAAGCTCTGTTGGCCAATAGGAAAGCAAGATAGTCAGGACTAGGAGACAAGGAGGAGAAAGGAAGTAGTAGGGAGGAGAACCAAGATGAAGGACCGAGAGAGAAGATTGCCAGCCCCTCTCTCTGGTAAGATAAGGCCACGTGGAAATACTTAGATTAACAGAAATGGGTTAATATTTAAGAGAGACCTAGCCGATAACTGACCAACAGAATTATATCTAATATAGCATCTCTGTATGTTATTTGGGGCTGGTGTGGACCTGGGTCCAGGCTGTGGGAAAAAGTGTTTCTAACAGTACTCTTTACTTCTCTTACCTACATGAGCATATTTTCTACCCCCATTTAAGATACAAAGATGGAACATTCAAAATACAAAGTCCTCTACAATCCCAGACACAAAATATCCAATGTCCATTTGAGGCACATTGGTTTGATTAGTAACTGGACTTTCCTTCGATTCTGGCTATTTGTAGAGATTACACCTGGAACTCTTCCTCACATTTTGTATTTATTTCAGTTACTACTGTGTAATAATTGATACTTATAATCCATTAGAGAGCAAAGCTACTGAAGATATTTCTGATGCAGCTGATATTCTCTCATACACCATCACTTCTAAGATACATCTTTTTAAAGTACAATAAAGTTTTATAAACAAAATAGATATTTAGCAGGATGCAGCTATAGGAGAACCACAAGAGAAAATAAATACAATCATATTACATAGTGACAAAGTTCATACTAATTCAAAAGGAAAATACACAATGGACAATTAATCAGCTGTTGTAAAGATGACATCAGGATTTTGACCCCATCGCCAGGCCTCTGCTGGAGTACGACACTGAGTCCCCATGTGCCTGATCTTTGACCCCCATCAGTGGGCATCTGCTGGAGGACCACCATGAATTCCCGCCTGCCTGATCTTTGACTGCCATTGCTGTTACCTCTGCATGAGGAGAGACCTCCTAGAGAACTTGGACCACCCAGAGCTACAGATATTGAACTTTTGACACAACTACAAACATCACCCAAAACGGGGGGGGGGGTTGGGGAGCCCACTCGGGACGAGCTAGCTGTAATGGTAGAGAGAGAGACTCCACCTGCACCCACTGGAAGAAGCAATGGGAAGACGGCAATACAAGAAAACACCTAACAATAGAAAGACAAGCATGACACCAACATAACCTAGGGACTCTACACCAACTAGACCTGAACACCCCAAAGCAGATGAAGCAGAAGAGAAATACTTAAAAAATAACTTCATAAAAATGATAGAGGCCCTCAGAGACAATATGAGAAAATGCCTTAAAGAAACTGAAGAAAAAAAATAAACAAAAAATTGGAAGAAATGAACAAATCTTAAAGACATTATAGAAAGCCAAGAAAAATCAATTAAACAGGTGAAACAAGCAGTTCAAGACTTGAAAACTGAAATAGAGAAAATAAAGAAAACACACACTGAAGGAATTCTGGAAATAGAAAAACTGGGCAAATGATCAGGAACTACAGACACAAGAATACTACTCTGTGGGGGGAAAATGCAATCTTGAATTTCTCAGGAAAATGGATAGAACTTGAAAAAACCATCCTGAATGAGGTAACCCAGTCACAAAAAGAGGAACATGGTATGTACTCACTCATATATGTATTGTAGACACACAGCAAAGGATCTCCAACCTATACTTCACATCACAAGAGAAACTAGGATACAAGAAGGATTCTAAGAGATTCATACAAGGTCCCTCACAGAAGGGTAATAGAACAAGATCTCCTGAGCATATTGGGAGTGGGGGGAGGTCAATGAGTGGAGAGGGAGTTAGGAGGAAGAGAAGGTGAGGAGAGGAGAGCATGTGGGGCAAGGAAGTTTGAGTCAGGGGAGGAATAGATGAGAACAGAGAGGGGGGGGAGATACCTTAATAGAGGGGAGCCCTTGTAGGTTTGAAGAGAAAACTTACTCTAGAGAAATGTCCAGAGACCTACAAGACTGACCTCAACTAACAAGTTGAGTGACAGTGGAAAGGCTAACATAAATGCTCTTCCCTCATAATGAGATTGATGACTAACTTATCCACCATCATAGATCTCTCATCTAGTAGCTGATGGAAACAGAAGCAGACACCCATAGCTAAACACTAAGCCGAACTGGAATCCAGATACAGAGAGGGGGGACAAGACCAGGGTACAGAAATCCACAGGGACAGCTGACCTGAACAAGGGGGAGCTCATGGGCCCCCCAGACCTATAGCTTGAAAAACAGCATGGGACCGACTTAGACCCCATGAACATGGGTCTCTGTTGGAAGGCCTGGGCAGTCTAAGGAACCTCTGACAGTAGAACCAGGATGTATCCCTGGTGCACAAATGTACTTTGGGAACATGTTACCCATGGAGTGATACTCCCTTAACCTAGAGGCAGGAGGGAGGGCGTAGTCCCTGCTCCAAATGACTTGAAAGATTTTGTTGATCACTCATGGAAGGCATCAATCTCCCTGTGGAGTATGTGGAGAGGAATGCGATGGGCGGGTGTTGGGGGGCATGGGAGGGAGGGAGAGAGGGAATGAGGGGAAGGAGGGAAGGAGAAGGAACTGTGATCTATAAGTAAAATAAGAATAGACTATAAAAAGAAAGGAAAGAAAAAAATTCAAAAAAAAAAAAAATGACACCACAGACATTTCAGGCAAATGGATGGAAATAGCAAAATCAACCTGAGTGAGGTAATCCAGACCCAGAAATAAAGCATAATATATACTCATTTATACGTGGATATTACGTATAAAATAAAGGACAATCATGTTATCGTACATTTTTAAAGAGTCGTCATTACGAAAGCATCTTCCATATTCCATCAAATAAAACTTTCATCACGTGGAGAAATAAGCACAGTACAGGAAACAGTTTTACACATAAAATATATATTCTTATGAGTACTAGTTAAAATGATTAAATTTGTAAAATTGAATTACATTAAAATGCCTTTGAAAGAATAGGGTAGAAAATGTACATAATTTGTGGTTTCCAAATACAGTAGAACATATGAAGAACTTAATCATTTGGTGGCTGAGTTTTATGCCAAAAAATGATTAACATAACAAGAAACTATTAAGATGTCCTCTTCTAAACTAAACAAAAACAACACTAAGAAAGAGGACAACAACAATAACAACAATAACAAAGAAACTCTATAATCTGTGGCATCTCCAGGAGGATATGCCATAATCTGAATATTATTCCAAGAGAGAAGCTGGTGTCTGTACTTTGTCAGTGTCAGAGGTTGGTGTTCAGCCATCTCGGTCTGGGCACTATGCTGGGATCACTCCATTTCTAATGCTCAGAAGATGATGACTGGTATTCCAGCCTCTTCTTGTTACTCTTGAGCTCTGAGACCTCAAACCTAGGGGAGAAATGTTATATTGATGAGCAGGAGAATGTCAAATCTTCCTTGTCTACATTTTGTAAGTGTGATGTCCCTTTGCACAGAGTGGGAATGTCAGACACCTGCTTGATCAAGGGTACAACCAGAGGCCATTTGGATGAGGACGTTAGTATAGACACCTTACATGATGGGAAAAGAAGGTCTGGAGCTCTCTTGGCCAGAGGTGGAGTTTGAATACTCCATTAGTCACACAGAATATGTATGAGACACCCTTTGTCCCTTTGTCAACGGGAGCAGGCCTCACATTTAGATCTTGAATGTGCCTCAGTATGAGTGAGAGATGTACAAAAAGGGATAGAGGGTTCAGAGGTGAGAGATTTGAGACTTTCCAAGGAGCATGGGGAAGGGTTGACAACTCAAGAGCCCTGGAGAAAATACAAGGACCCAGGGTCAGAGCAGAAATGTTTGAGGGCTTTTGTCGAGAAAGCAGAAATCCAAGGTCTCTTCATAGAGATAGACTAGCATGTATCGTATAGAGTTGGAAATCTGCATTCCCAGTCATTCACATGAGGTCAAGGTGCCAGCCCACCTCATGCAGTAGAGTCCATTCCAGGTACTCCCTTACCAGCCTCCAGCTCTTCATCGGAGAATCAAATGTTTGTTCACTATGATGAATGTGTCAGGCAGAGGTCTCAGTCTGAGTATTCGTCCACAAGGCTGTGTGAAAATCCCAAGCTGGTTCTCCTTGTCAAAGAGAAGTTCAGCTTTTCAGGTCTAGCTATGAATGATGGAGGCCACATTATATTGGCTTCTGCCTTAAGGCAGTATGCTTTGGTTCTAGACTCTACTTGCTACTCTTGGGCTCTGTTACTTTAAGCCTGGGTGGTCTGGAAAAGTAATAGGATGAAAGAAAAAATATCCCAATATCTCATGTTTGGGGGGAATGTCTGAGGCTCCTGAATCAGAGGAGAACAATGTGAGTCCCTCCTTGGAAAGAAGGGCATATTTGAAGAAAATGTGGGCAGAATGAGAAGATCTGAGGCACCCTGGTACATGAGAAGCAGTAGGTTGGAACTTCTGTGGTCAAAGCAGAGTGATCTATGGCCCAATGACATACACCTAATAGTCCACTTCCACAGGGGCATATTCGGGTCTGAGAACCCTTTGGATATTGGTGGACTAGAGTTCTCTATTAGAGCAGGCATGTCTGAGAACCCTTTGGTCAGAATACAAATAGTTGTGGGATCCTTGTGGAGAGGGGATTGTCTCAGAGCCACTTCAATAAGAGAGGATACTCTCAGACTCCATTTTGTAGGTGGGGCATATCCAGTTTCCCAGTGGGCAGGAGAGGAATTCCTACTGTCACTTAGTTGACAGGTAAAAGACTCAAGACTGTTTAACTTAGAAGGATGACTTAGGAGCTCCCCAGGACTGCATGGAATAGTCTCAGCCTCCCTTGACCATACATCTGTGGCCCTCTTGTAAAGAAGCTAAAGAACAAATGATACCTTGAGATTTGTAGGATGATCCAGATACTCACTGCTTCATCAGCACCAAACTTGACATCGCAATGTAGAATACTCATCCTCTGAATGTCCATGTCAGGTATGTCAGCAGGCTTAGAAGTCTTTTTTTTTTTTTTTAATTTTATAAATGCCAGGCCAATAGCTTAGACTCTTTATTAGCTAGCTCCTATAATTTATTTATTTTTTTTATTTATATTTTTTAATTTAATTTTATATAACAAAGTCCAATTAAATGAAAACAAACATTTATACACAATATTTGGGAATTTGGGCGTCGTTCTTTCCAAACTACTTCCTGATGATAAGGGCGCTGTCTTGGGGGATTCGAGTCTTAGAAATCTTCTAAGAGGCTGCATGACAGTAGTCTCTGGCTCAGTGTCTTCGTCTCGTATATGTCCATCCACACATCCCACTGCATGAAAGATAGGAGTGCTCTGTGTGAGGAACCAGAATGAACACAGTAGTCTGAGTTACCCTCATGATGCTGCTCTTTTGTTCAGAGACATAGACTCTTGTGTCCAGATTCCTCTGAGGTCTCTTTGTTCAGAACAGTACTTTGCAAGACACTGAAGAAGATGAATGTATAAAACCCACTTGGCAGTTGATAAATATGTGAGATTTCCTCAATCACACAACGCAGGTTTGAGCTACTCTTTGTTGGAGTGAATATCTAAATCTCCCTATATAAGAGGGGAAGAGCATCGCAATTTGGGTCACAAACAGATGACTATTAAGCCCTTCATCACAGAGGTAATATGTCATACTATATGGGAATGAGGGGAAATGTTGATGCACCATAATCATAAGTGAAATTTATGAGACATTTTGTAAAAAGTTGAAAGTCTACACCTATTTGTTACAGGACACAACTATTGGTTTTACCTTTCTGTATTTTGCCATCTGATCTAAGCCTAGAATCTTATGAGGTTCATTGGTTACAAAAGTGTTTGACTAGTAATCTTGGTCAGATGGATTTGTATTAAGGAAACGTGAGTTCAAAGTTCATGTATAAGGTACCCTTAGATGGAAGAGGATGCCCTAGGGCCTTCCAGGGTCAGAGGCTAGATCTGAAGCTCTACTGCATAAAGGGTGAAGGGATGATAACCCTTTGGCCATGAGAGCCAATTCTCAGGTCTTATTCCTCATTGTGGCACAAGCTAGATACCCTTAGTCACAACTGGGATCTCTGTGGTCTTTGTGGTTAAAACAGGTACCCATGACCCCCTTTGCACTATGCTGGACTGCATGGGTGCCCAACTAATTCTCACCTGCACAGAGAGAGCGTGGTGCAAGCTATACTTGGTCTGAGACCTCTTTAGTCATAAGGACATGACTTAGGCCCACTTGCAAAGAAACAGAAATTTTGCAGGTCCTTTTCCACAAAACGAGTACTTGAAGACCACCTTGGGCAAATGGGGATATTCTGCAGTAGGCTTTGTCCTAAGATTGAGGTTTGATGTTCTCTTCAGTGAAGTAAAAGAAGTGGAGAAACTCGAGAAGGGATAAAGCACTGGGCCCCTTGTGAACAAGAGAAAACTTGATGACCTGGTTGGTCAAATGTATGAGTTTGAAAATCCTTGGAGAGAGAGGACAGTGCCATGCATCATTCTGATGAAGGTGAATGTCCCTGCTATCTTATTTAGTGAAGGAAGGTGCCATCACTGCACTTCAGCTTCCAACTCTTCTTTAGAATTTCCACATCCTCTATTGAGTCTAGGAGAGTCTGGGCAGCAACCAGAGCCTTCTTCAAAAAGCAAAGACGGCTGTCCCTGGCCAGGTTTCATCAACTTTCAGTTTGTCACAACAGTCCATATGTGGGTAGCAATGATGGGGTCACTTGATGTCTAGTGATTGCATTGGAGAGCATAGGATAGGATGCAGTCTCTAATTCTACACTTGGAAACTGGGCCCTCAAACCCAAGGGGAACAATACATTTCCCTAGCCACCAAGGTCAAAGATGAAGGGTTTTAATCTCTATTATTTTGAATAGCATAAGTTGGAGGTGTTTTAAAGACAGAAGGGAATGCTTGAAGATTTGTGAAAGAATACTGAAAGGTATGATGCACTGTTATTCAAAAGAGCATGTCTGATGTCACCTTGAGAATAAAAGGAATGCATGACTTTCCTTGGGTCAAAGATGATAGTTCCTATTCCCCCTTAATCAGATGGGCAACATGTAAGGTCATGTTGTGAAAGTATGGAAGGACCGAGACACAGTATGGGGCAGGGGTGTTCTCATGCTAACTCCTATAAGCAAGTCCCTTAGGAACAGGGGAGTTCTGTGCACATCATCTCAGATTAGGAAGTTATGAGACCACTTTGAGCAAAAGAGAAATCCCGAACATCTTCACAGGGAGGAGGCCTCCGGCCATGTTTCGTCGAATAGGAGTATAGAGTTCAGCCATGGTTAGAAGGAGAAGGTTCTAGGCTATCATGGGGAAAGGGGAAAAGCTTCTGGCTCTGTCTCACTAGCTTCCAACTATTTTTCCCAACTCAAACATACGTACCCTGTGCGAAATCTTTGAGATACTGTGACAAATCCGTAACATTCTTCGGTGGTTATGCAAGCAATGATGTTTATTCATGGTTGTGTCCATCTGTACGTATGTGTGGAAAAAGATAGGCATAGTTTATTATTGATAAGCAAACTTTGAGGAAGATATGATTTCATCTTTCTATCTTCTGCACTAAGAGCTAAAATCAAAAGTAGGGAGGACTCATTGTTCACATATGTCTTTGTATGGCTATCAGAGGCGTCAGCACTAAAGCAATCTTAGTTAATAGAGCAATGTGTGAGGTCATTGTGGAAAGAAGGAAGATCCTATGGTTCTGTAGTCATAAGGGTGGACCTAAGGTGCCAAAGAGCAGAGGGTGGAGGTCTGAGACATCCCTTGGATAAAGGGGGCCACTGCTGAGAGTCCTTTCAATATTGATTCCCCCAGAAACCCTTTTGTAGAAATTCAGTGTCTGAAATCCTCTTACTGGATGCAGATAGAGCATTGGCCCACACACCTACTGGGAAGATCAGGAATGTCTGACACTCATTTGTGCAGAGAGGTACAATGACCCCTTGGACTGACACCACTTTAATGAGAAAAGAAAGGACTCAGAGCAATTTTGTTTATAGGAATGGGAATATATAAGGACCATGTAACACCAAATAAATGTTTTAGGACACTTTGGGAAACTAGATTTTAGGGCAACCCTAGTCTTGGGGAAGTTCTGACATCCTCTACCATGAACTGAGAAGAAATAAAGTATTATTACATTAATAATATTGAAATAATAATAATAATAATAATAATAATAATAATAATAATAGAAAATTGGAAGGTATTTGCCCAATGTAAGAGAGGAAACTTCAGACTGGAGAGATGTCTCAGCAGTTAAGACCACTACCTGCTCTTGCAGAGGTACTGAGTTCAATTCTCTCCAAGCCCATGTTGGTTCATAACCACATGTAATGACAGCTGATGCCATCTAGAACATTGTATATATAAGAAATAAATAAATCTTTAAAAGCAAAAGAGGAAACCACTGAAAACAGTTTCTCAATTGGGCAGAGTGTAAAAGTGCCATACAACTTTGGTTGATGGTGAATAAATTATCCTTGGTACCTTATACAGTAGAGAAAGTTTCCAGCACTGATCTCGAGCTTCAGACACTGATTCAGAGTTTTGTATCTTCATAGTTTGTGTTCATTCCGGGAGACACAAATGCAGCAACAACCTATATCTTCTCCCGAAGGCCTCGGTGACTGCCCCTCACTAGGTTCCATCCTATAGTCTGTTTTTTTATTTGATGGTTTGTTTCGTTTTTAGCTGCCCAAACCTAGTCATAGGTGTAGAAGTCATTCCATTTGTAATGACTGGCCTGAAGGAAGCTCTCAAAGGGTTTATGCTCTGATTGCTAAACTTGTGCTATGAGACCTCAAACCACAGTGGAATGGAGTCCCTTCTTTATAGAGAGAGTCTCTCATGGGCCTATGCCTGATCAGTTTGATGTGATAACATTTGACCACATGTGGAAGGTGTCAGGCTCTGTTTGTGAAAGAGAGAAAGCTTGACTAGAGCAGGGCAGTTCCAGAATCCCATAGGCAGAAGATGAAGCTCACAGTGTACCTCGGGGAATTGGAAGAAGATTCAGGCAATACCTTATCGGGTTCAAAGGTCCTCACACTCTAGCATTCCCATGTGTTCTGGGACTCTGGGGCTTACATGGCAGAAAGCAGAGCATTCCTTCTTACAGATTTTGTGGTAATGCCTAGCTCTGTGTCCTCCTCAAGCCTTTCCTCAACAGCACAGGCATGGCCAACAAAGATGGGTCCGCTCCATTTCTGGGAGAAACTTAGAAGTAGAAGGTGTTTAGTCAGAGATCAGATTGTTCTGTCACATATCATGATATCAGTTCAGACTGATCTGACATCCCTTTGGTGATTTGGGCATGAGTGGACACCCAGGACAAAGGGAAATACTGAGACCTTCGCAGTTAGAGGAATAGAGCTGAGGTTTCCACAGACAGAAGCAATTTCTCCGAGGAATCCAATGTCGGGGGGTGTTGATCTTAGGAGTATGTGAGAAAAGGAAGATCATCTAAGTGAATTTTCATGTGTTTGGCCTGGTCTGTATCCCCTTAATCAGATGAGTGTGTATTGGTACCCTTAAAATGAAATGGTGTGTCTAATTCCCACATGTTCAAAGAAAATAGAATGTTACCACCATCCTTGTTAGGGTATTATGTCAGAGGTTCTTTATGGACAGGTATTGATTGGGCCTACAGCTTTCCTTGAACTGAAGGATAAATCTGTCCTTCATTTATTCAGAAAAATGACTGAGGCCCACTCTGTGATATCGGGAAATGTGTGGCCCCTTCACACAAAATGAATGTGTAAGATAACTTTGGAGAAACTGGAAAGTTATGGGGCTTCCTTTGTTTCAGGATGGAAATCAGATGTCTCCTAATCAAAGGCAGAAGGAGGGAGTACCTTTGGGAAGAGAAGAGTTCCTCAGCCTCTAGTGACAGGGGGATGGGATCAGAGTGTGCAAATCCCATACAACTCTGAGCAAAAATCTCATTTGCTACCGTACCTCATAAGGTCGGAGCATGGCCTCACAGTTTCAGATGTCCATGTCCTCAGCAGAATCTGCAAGAGAACAAGCATCAATACCAGGATTCATGAAGAGCTCAGGTGGGAGCCCTAGTGTGGTTAATGCGTTAGGAATGTGTTCGACCAACCAGAAATGGGTGGGAGTGGTGACTCCACACCATCGCAGGCAATTTTGCTCAGGGGAAGTGGCATGGGTTCCAGGATTGACTTGGTTTTCTTGACCTCTGTGAACTCTATCCAGAGTGACCAATATCCCTTTGTCAGAGGTAAAATGTCCCCAGTTCCCTTACTCAGAGGCTAAAGTTCTGAGGGCACTTGGGTTCAACAGCGGAATTTTAAGCCTCGGGTTATCAGAGGAAAGAAACTCACTAAGATTTGGGACAAGAGAAAGATTCCGGACCATGTTGGGCAGAGGGGAATATCCCTGCTTACCTTCTTAGAGGAGGAAGGTCAAGGCACTCCCTAGTCAATCTCCAAGTCTTCAGAGAACTCTAGAAAATCCTTGTCTCTGAGGACAGTTTTTGAGACATGACAGAAATGAGAGGGTTGGGTCACACACCTAGCTCTTCAGAGAACTCTAGATAATCCTTGTCTCTGAGGACAGTTTTTGAGGCATGACAGAAATGAGAGGGTTGGGTCACACCCCTACATAAAGTTATGATAAGCTGCATAGGTGTGGACATGGAGGACAGGCACCTTTCTGGTGAGCAGCTTGAAAATGGATGACCTTGGATCCAGGGTGAAGTTTCTATTCTGCCACACCTCTTCAATCTAGAGTACCATGAGAGTGTACTTCCTAGCCACTCAAGTCTGATGGAGAAGCTCTGGTCTCTCTTGGGTCTGTGGTAGACCTGTGTCAGCCGTGAACACAAAGAGAACCTCCTATGTTTTTTTGTAATAGGGATTCAGTCTCCAGTAGCAGGATATCAATATTTGGGACACAAGCTTGAGTCACATTGCAATTTCTGTAGCTTGCTTCATTAAAGGGCCATGTCTCAAACTCCTCCAGTACAAACAGAGGAAGACTAAAGTTTTCTCATTCAAAGTGGGTATGATTCAAAAGCATACCTAGAAATTCAGGTGCTTCTATGGTTGGAGAAAATATGTCTACGGACCTCTTCAGAATATGTTCCAGTGAGGTGTAAGCCTCTGAATTAGTGAAGTTAGCTTACTGATGGGGGACATATCTAAAACCCGGTGGAGTTATTAAGTGGAGGCTGGAAAAGTCCTGGTCCTAGAAGTATAATTATGAAGACCCATTGTGACTTTTCAGAAATTCTACGGCTCAATGATTATAAAGGGGTTGTATTTGTGGCCTTCTTGGCACATGTCAGAGGTTTCACAGATGTTTGATAAAAGGAAAAGTTCTAAACTACTGTTGTTCAAATGTGGTTCAGAGTGGGGAAATGTAGGGTGAACTTGTAGACAAGAAGATCTGAAGACACTGGGTTTGAAAGAGAGAGTATGGCCGAGGCTCCCCTCTTGAGATCAGTATCTTTAGAACTTCCATGTGACAGGCTTCTAAGGTCTGAAGCCTCCGTGGGCAGGACATGTATGTCGGGGGCTTCCTAGGGTGGCAGTTGAAGTTCTGGCACAGTGCTGATTAGTGGGCTCATGAGTTCCCATTGCTCAGAAGAGAATATGTGAGGCTCAGTGGGCTAGATGGGCTATGTACAAGGCTCTCTCTAAACACTTGCCTAAACACTTTTGCTGAGGTGATGAAGGTTCTTGAGGAGCCTTGGGCAGATATAGACAATTCTGGACACAATGGGGGCTGATGAAGAAGATGTCAAGATCCCTGGAACAGATGGAGTAGGTGTCCATGAACCTTTAGAAGAAGGAGAAAATTGAAGAGTTTCCTGGAGAGATGTTGATGATCCTTGAAACTTTTGGTCAGAATCACAAGGGCAGACAGCACCTTGGCCAGATATAGAATGTCCCAGAGTTCCTGGGAGGGATGGCAAAGTTCCTAGAGTCCTTGCTGAAGATTCTGCAATTTTAAAAGCCACTTGGGGAGGTGGTAACTTTACTGATGCCTTTGGAGTGCATTGGGAAGGTCCCTGATAAGTTAGGGAATGAGGCTGGTGTTGCAGAGCACCTTGCACGTGTAATGAAGCTTCTACACTTGGCTGGACAGAAGATGATGTTTCTAGACTAACTTGGGAAGATGGCAAAGTTCCCAGCATTCCCTGGGCAGAGGGAGAAAGTCCATCTCCCGAAACAGATGGGAACTGTGCTACAGACTCTTGACTATAGGTGGGGCCTACCACTTTGTGGGAAGATGTAGAAGTTTCCTTGAGACCCCTGGGCAAATGACAGATGTCCTGGAGACCCTTGTGCTGATGTAGACAAGCACACAACTCCGTGAGTAGATGGTTAATTTCCTTCATACCCCTCCTGAGGGGGTAATTGTTTCAGAGTCACTTTTGTAGGTGCAGACACATTTTGCCACACTTGTTCTCGTAAGGAATTAGAAGCTGGTCTAGGTTGGGTAGTTCCCAGATACTCTTGGGAATATGAAGAATGTTCCAGAGAAAACTGGGGACTCTGTGAAGATTCTAGATACTTCTGTGAAGGTGTGGACTGTCCTGAAATATTTTCAAAGGATAGGAAAGGGCCCCCAGCATCTTGGAGTGCAGAAGTGAAACATCCTGAAGCACCTGAGGAACATTGCAAAGTTTGTACAGGCCAGGAGGTAGACAGAGCAGTTTTGAAATCCCCTTGGGAAGATGGCAATACTTTTAATTCCCCCTGGACAATTTGGGAAGGTCCCTGAGTTTCCAGTGGAGGGACCTGAGTTCTAGATCATCTTGGGCATATGACAAAGATTCTATCCCCTGGCCTAGCTCGTGAAAATTCCATAGCCCCTTGGGTTGCTGTCAATATTCCTGAAACATCGTGGGCAGACAGTGTTCTCAGAGACTGTGAGACAGGTAGAGATCCTGTTAAATCCACCTGGGCAGATTGGGGAAGATCCCTAGAGTGACTGGAGTAGATGGGTGAAACTCCCTAAATCCCCTCTTGAAGAATTGGAAACACCTAGATTGGCACATGTACTGGTAGAAGCTTGCAGAGTACCCTGTGAAGACAGACATGGTCCTCTACCTTCCGAGAAGGATATCAAAGGTCCTGAATTCACTTGAACAGCTAAAGAAATTTCCATAGGCCCTAGGGATGATAGAGAGAGGTCCTAGAGTTCCTTTCTCCACATAAAGAAATTTCCATGTGCCTCCTTGAAGAAGGCAGAGATTGTGAAGAGCCTGAAATAGATGGATTTGTTTGTTGAGCCTGTTTAGCAAACTGTAAAGTCTGAGGAGGTTCCTGGGAAGAAACAGAAAGATCTAGAGTGGCCTGTGTAAGGTGTGGAGACAACAGAGGTCCCTTCACAGACAGGAAGTTTCCAAATGTCCTTGGGAAGAAAGGAAAGGACTCACGCTTGCCTGTGCAGATATGGAAAGTTCCAGAGTCTCTGCATCAGATACCACATGTCCTGGGACAGATGTAGATGTTTTGCATGCACCTGGTACAGATGATGAATATCTTGGAGTCTCCCGTGGACATGGCAAAGGTTTGACAGACCCTTGTGCAGTTAGAGAAATTCCTCGGACACCACTGGGGTGATTTCCAATGTCCCTGCCATCTTTGGTCAAGGTGAGTATAATCCCTGAGACACTGGGGGTTAATGGAGAATGTGCTACTGGGTTCTGTGCAGTAGACGACTGTGAGCCTGTACTGTGTGCATGTAAGGAAGTGCCTGAAAGTCCTCTGGACAGATAGGGGATGTCCTAGGGATGTGTGTAGATGTGTTCTGCCCTATAGACCCTTGTGTAGATAGGCAGGAATGCAAAGCTCCTTGAGCACAAGAAGTTGCTTGACTCCCCTTGTTCTAAAGAGATGGACCCAGATGATCTGAAACACAAGGTATATATACAGAAGTCCCTGCAAGAGGTGAGGAAATTTCCATAGACTCTCCCTACATGCGACACTTGCCCCTGACAACTCTGTGTCGATTGGAGTGTTCCTAGGCTTCGCGCAGCAGATGACAAGGACTCCTAGAGTTGCTTTGAAAGATGCTGAACATTCTGCAGATATCGTAAGTTGTGGATGGCAATGAGGAGAGAGAAGAGGTGGTGGATCACCTGACACATTTGATGACTGTCCTCTAGGAACTTTGTACAATGGTGAAAGCTCTGTAGGACCCGGGACAGATGGAGAATTTCCTGCGGCACTCTGACATATGACAAATGACCAAAGTTTCTTTGGGCAGGATGTGATGATTCAAGATTGCCAGAGAATGAATTCAAATGATCAAGATCTCCTAGGGGGAGATGAAAAGGACACAGGAGTCCCCTCCACAACCGGGGAAGCTTCTAGAGGCCCACCAACATATGGCAAAGTTTCAGGATGCCCTGAGCTTGTTGGAAACTGGGAACATTTTCTGAGAACCTGGGCCAGAAGGCACATGTTCCATTACCTGGAGGAGATGACAAAGATCTTGGAGTGTTCTGTGCAGATTGAGAAGGATTTGGGACGCCTGAGACAGAAATTACATGTTGTGGGGAATTTTGGGCAGCCTGAGTTCTTGGAGTGATTTGAGAAGAAGCAGGATGTTTCCTAGATCCGTGATCAGACAGCAATGTTGCTTAGGCCCCTGTGGAGACACAGATAGTCCTGGAGATACTATGGGACACGGAGAAGCATACAAAGGCCCTTCAGCAGCTTGATGTCTTCTTACAGTGCCTTCTGTAGGTAAGGAGACACGCAGAAGTCTTTGATCAGATGGCAAAGGCTCCTAATATCACCTGGGTGTTTTGGGTAGACCCCAGAGTTCCTTCAGTTGGTGGCATAGTTCCAACAGTGTGCTGCGCAGATGTGGGCAGTCCCAGTGTGCCTTCAGCAGATAAGAACTGTCCCCCTGCCTGCTGCGTAGATGGAGAAATCCCTAGAGGCCCTTGTGCTGATTGGCAAGTCTGACATCCCCTTCATGAGAATGAGAAGAAGATGTTGTCACTTGTGGTGAGGCAGAGACCAATATGCCCTGCAGCAGATGAGGAAGATCCTGCAGCAGCTTTGGTGTTTGGGAAGTTTGTGCATATCTTGGACCTTCTGCACAAGGTGCTGAAGACTGTAGAGCCCCTTGAGCAGACAGAGATGTATGTAGCACTGCCTGAGCTGATATGGAAAGCTTCGAGGTTCTTGGCAGATTTCAAAGATGCTACATACCCTTGGCTAGAGGAAGAAGATTCTGCAGCACCTTGGGCAGAAGTTGAATGTCCTCCAGGCACTTGAGGTGATGGCAATTGTCCCATAGTCCCTGGAGCAGATTGAGAAGATTCCACACACCTCTCCCACATGAGGAAAATGCCCCAAAGTGCTCTGGGAGTATTGGTGTTGTCCCCACATTCCCGAGGAACTTGACTGAAGGTTCTGGGGTCTTTGAATGGATGGCAAAGAACTGTGCACCGGCAAAGTCCCCCTGCAGTTGTGCAGAGTTCCTTATGCCCTTTAGAAGACACACATGGTCCCAGAGTCCCTGGGACAGAAGAGGATATTCTTGAATACCTGGTGCCGATGGTAAAGACAAAAGAGATCCCTTAGTTTTCTCGTTAGATAGACACATCCTGTAACCCTCGGGAAGGAAATGGCCCTTGTACAGTATGTTTTGCAGAAGGAAACACCTTGGAGCCTCCTGGGAAGAATTGGATGTTTTAAAGCACTTTGAGCAGATGGCACAATCCCTACCATTCCTTGTGTGGGTGAGGATAGTTTTAAAGACCCCTGGGCAGATATAGAAGGTCCCAGAGTCTCTTGGGCAGATGAACAAGTTCGCAGAGTTCCTTGTGAAGATAAAAAAATAACCAGAGGCACTTGGGCAGGTGGATAATCTACTAATTCCTTCTGTTCATGTTTTTTATTACACTCTAGATCTCTGTAGTAGAATCAGAATGTCCTTCAATACCAGTGCAGATGTGGACTGCCCCAAAGTAACTCTGCACCAAGAGAAGCTCCGCCCAGGCTCCCGAGCGGGTGGTGAAGGTTCTAGAGAGCCTTGTGTTGTTGTGTCTAGGGATCCACACTCTCTTGTGTATGTAGGCATGACCTATCTTCTTTTTGTAAACTTGGGCAAGGGGCTGGACTTGTTTGTAATCCTGGGCAAGTCTAGGAGTCACTGGCATATGTAGCAATGTGCCTGTAGCCGATGGGATACATGGAGTCATTTCCAAAGCCTGTGAGACAGAAGAGAATTTCTTTTATGTGTGATAGGCACATTTAGGTGGTCCCAGAATCTCTGCTGAAGATGCTGGATGCTGTAGAGACTTGTTGGGTACATGGTGAAGGGGCCAGAGTTCCCTGAGCAGATTTTGGTATGTTGGTTAGACAGCACATGTGCTAGATCCCTGAGACTGCTAAAGACCCCGAGATCCTTGATCATGTTGTAAATGTGCTGTAACCCTGGAATGTAATGGCAAGACCCTGTAGTCCTTTGACAGATAGTAATGTATCCTGAGACTCAGCCTTGAAGACAAATGTCCTGCTTACTTTGGAAAGATGCTGACGGCCCCAGCACCACCCGGGGAAGACGCTGTCATGTTGGGGTGCCCTGAAACTTGAAGAGAGAAAAGACTCCAGGTGCACCCTGGAATAGACCTAGAATATCCCTGAGGCCCTTGATTAGATAGGAGAATTGGTAGAGCCCTTAGAGTGGTTTGGAGAAGTTCCTGAGCACCCCTGGTGCTGATGATGAAGCTTTCACAGCCGCTAGGGTAGATAAAAAAAATTTTTTAATTCCCTGCCTACAAGAAGGTCTCACAGCCTCTACAGCAGACTGTGAAACTTCCAGAGGACCTTGAATAAACAGTGACTAGTCTACAACTCCTTGAAGAGAGTCAGAATGTTTCCTAGGTCCTTGATCAGAGGACAAATCTCCTAAAGCCCCATTTGCAGATATGGGTAGTTCAAGAGCTCCTTGAAGACACAGGGGGTCCTTCTAGCCCTTAGGTAGATGGAGATATCCCTGTCTCCTTGTGGGCATATGGAGTAGATGCTAGACCGCCTGTGGTGCTTGATGATGATCCTAAACCCCTGTGCGACATAGACTGTCCTACACTATCTCTTTTCCAATGGAGAATTTCTCCCATCACCTTGGGCAGATGCCAAAGGTTCTAGAGTCCCTCCTGTTGATGGTGACATGTGTAGAATCATTTGTGAAGGAAGGATAGATCCTAGTACCCCTTCACCATTTAGAAAATTTACTGAAGTCACTGGTAGTAATGAAGAATGTTGTAGAGGCTGTGGAGCAGATGGTATACTTACTGCTGTCTCTGAGACTGCCGTAGAAGCATCCACAGGCTCTATCACAGATAAGAAACATTCATGATTCCTCTGAGTGGATTGGTGAGTTCCCACAAGATTTGGGGAGTTTCAGAAGGTTCTGGAGACTCTGGGGCAGAGGCTGAAGTAGCCAGCATCCCTTGAGTCAATATGGAAGATTTCTGAGGACCTTGGGAAGATAGCAAAGGTGCTAGATTCCCTGGGTCAGATTGAGAAGGTTCCTGAGCACTTGGGGCAGATGACAAATGCCCTCCACACCCTTGGGTTGGTGACAGTGTTCTTGTAGTTTGTAAGGCTGTTGGAGAATATTGTAAGCCTGCCCTTAGTTGAAAAGTATCCTAGTTCCCCTCTTGGCAGATTTGGATGGTCCCCAGACACTCTGGAGATGATGTAGAAAACTCTACAGCATCTATAGTGGATGGCAATGGACACAGGTTGTCACAGGCTGATATGGACAATTTAGGATGCTCTCTTGGAGTTAACAAAGAATCTTGAAGACCTGAGGGAGATAGATCAGTTTTCTGCACTCGAGCACCTTTGTGTAGAAGGTGGATGTTGTGTATCTCCTGAGGGGGCATAACAAAGATTCTTCAGCTCCCTGATCCAGAGAGTCCCCAAAGACCTGTAACACATGGTGAATGTGTAGATGACCTTGCCCAGATAGAGATTTATTAGTCCCCCTCCGGGAACCAGTTGAATGTTCCACAGCCCCTTGACTGGATGGTAAATTTTCTCAGCCCTTTCTGAGGACTGATCACACCAGGAGCCCTTGATCAGACAGAGAAGGTCCAAGACCTCCATGGACAAATGGCAAAAGGCCCGTTTCATCTGGCTATAATGCTTAGATGCTGAAGACCAGAGTAGAATGGCAACTGTGCATCAGTCCCAGGTGCAGATGCAGACAGATGTACAGTAACATCTCAGATAGGAAGGTTCCCCAGTCCCTAGTCCAGTTGCCAATGGTCCTAGAGAACCTTGAATGGATAGAGATGGTCCTGGAGCCTCGTTCAGAAAGAAAAGCTCCCCCCCCCTCTTGAGGACAAGGGGAAGGGGTCGAGTCACATTTTGTAATGATGATAGTTCTTATGGTTCTGCAGCAATGGAGAAATATCTGTACTTCCTAGAGCAGACACAGAGGACTCTGCAGCCTCTCCTCAGTTGACAGATGACCAAGAACATTTTGAACAGGCTGGGCTCCTCTTGGAACCCCTGGAAGTGGAGTGTTCTAACTCCCCTAGTGTAGGGAGTTTCCACAGGTATTTGAAATTGAAGTGGCCCTTGTGTACCTACCAAAGCTTCTAGGGCCTGTGAAGTAGATGGAGAAATTTTCTTGTGCATCTTGTGTGGAAGGTGAGACTCCTACACCTTCCCCGACAGGTAACAAAGGTTCTTAGATCCCTGACTAGATGAGGAAGATTCCAAAGCCTCTGTGCCAGATAGTGAATGTTGGTGAGGGTCTTGGATCAGGGGAGATTGGTTTTAAGCCTCCCTGCAAAGAAGTAGAGGATCTCTGGTCTTCAGCAGATGATACATTTTCTACTCTCCTTTGTGGATGTGGACATTTCCACCACCCCATCTGTGGAAAGGAAAGTTTCCACTTCCATTTGGGAAGATGGCAAGTATTTCTATAAGCCCTTGTCCAGATAAGGATTTTTCCAAAACTTTGGGCAAATGCCATAGGTCCTAGGGACCCTGTAGGAGGAAGAAGACCCAACACCTGCTTTGGCATTTTGTGAAGCTCTGGGTGACTCGATGGCTAATGAGGAAAGTGACATATTCTCCAGAGCAGATGACAAAGCTCTATAGACTCTGAAACACTTGGAGCACACTCCAGAACAATTCTTGAAGGCACCAAACTCCTGCGTGCCTCCTTGGTAGAGGAGCAAGTATTCCGACACCCTACTGAAGGCGATGCATGTATTTGAGTTTCTTCCATAGACAGGAATTACCCTGAGACACCTGTTCAGATACAGAAAGTTTTTTAGACCTCTTAACAGACTTTATTTTTCCACGAGCTCTGGAGCAGGTGGAGGGGATTGCAGACCGCCTCCCGTGACAGAAACAGAACTTTCCATGGGAGCAGAGTAAGATGCAAATGTCAAGAGTCCCTTGGACAGATGTCAAACGTCTATGATCCCCCAGATGATTTATGGAACTTGTAAGAACTCCTACGCTTAGGTGGCAAGTGCTGCCCACTGTATCTTGGTCACACTTGACAATGCTGTGTAGTCCCTCGAAGATGGTGGGTTTATCAGGATCCACCTGAGTGGGTTCCAGAAGTTGTTCTGTCCCATTTGCCAATGTGGACAGTCCTGGAGTTCTTTGGGCAGACAGGAGTGTCCCACATCCCTTTGAGCAGATGGCAAATGTCTGAGAGTGCCCCTGGGTAGGTAAGGAAATTGCAAAAGCACGTGATCAGATACCATAAGTCCTGGGAACCCTGGGAGAGATTCTCCAAATGCCCTGGAGATCCTGGGGATGGGAATATGTCTCCACTTTCACAGGGGTTAATCGTCTGAGGGTCCCCTGAGAAGACACATTCCCCTGAACAAACCAAGAATATCCGGAGTCCCCTTGTGGACTTGGAAATTACTATAGACTCTGTGCAAATGGGAAATGTCCCATGGCCCCTTGGGCAGAGTCTACAGATGCTATACTCTCTTTTGAGGATGAGGGACTTCTCTGATGCCATTTTGCAGATGGTATCAATTTTAGGGCCCCTGAGCCATATTGAGACAACTACGAACATCGATGAACTTGTGGCAAATGTGAAGGAGTCTCCTGAGACAAAGCTGAGAGGCCCAGAGGCCGACTCTCTGGTAGGGGTCCAACAGGCATGAAGCCTGAAGGGAAATTCTCGAGCTGCTTGTGCAGATGGCAAACTCCTAGCAACCCTTGTTCAGAATGGGTAGACCTTGCTTTGCTTGAATGTTAAGAAAAGGTCCTAAAGCCCCTTGCAGAGGGCAAAGTACCAGTATCACCCTCAGTAGGTGTGGAAACATCCAGAGATCTTTCTGCATTTCAGGCCTCTGTAAAGACACCCCAGGTGAGCATGCAGCAGTTTGGAGAGGCCCCTAACATGGGAGACAAGTCCTAAATCCTCGGTCCGATGAGGAGACCTCACATCTCCTGGGAGGTGGGGGAAATGCCCTGAATCACCTAGTGAAGATGGAAGACGTTGCCCGGTCCTTTGGGCAGATGGCAAGAGTTCTAATGTGCCCTGGGAAGATGGTAAAGAACATAGAGCTCCTGGGGCAGATGGTGAACGTCCTAGAGACACTTGGACAGATGGTGAAGTTGCAAGATGGCCCTGCTTAGGTGTGGATAGTACTGGAGCCCCTGGTTGGGACTGTAATCATTCTGCAGCAAAAAGGCAGGAGGCAGAAGGATCGCTAGATATTTTGGAAGATTTGGAACATGTCAGATCCTCTTGTGCTAATGGCACAAATCCTAGAGTTCTTTGTATAGATGTGGACTTTCCCTCAGACCCTGGGGCAGATAGGAAAGTTTCACAGTACCTAGGTCAGATTTGGATGTGACGAAGCTCCCTTTGGGCATGGGGCAATATTTCTGGAGCCTTTGACCGAGGCAGAGAATGTCTCTGAAGCTCTGGGTCAGATGGTGAACGTTGTAGACCCTTTGGGACAGACAGAGAAGGCCCTCGAGTCTCTTGGGGAGATCCAGAATGGCCAAGAGGCCCTTGGATAGATTGGCAAGGCCTCACAGTCTTTTGATCAGACTTGGGACACTCCAGGTCCTTTTGGAAAGAAATAGAAGGTGTCATACTCACCTGAGGAGAACTTGTAGGTACTGGTGATTTTTTTGGAGCATGAGAAAATGCACATACCTTTTTTGTAGAAGGGAGAAGGTTGAAACTGTCTTCCTCAGAAGAGGAATTTCTGGAGTCCTCTTGGTCAGAAGGATCATCTCTCGACCTCTTTTTGGTAGAAAGGGGATGACCAGGGTCCACTTGAGCAGAGGGAGAATGTCTAATATTCCTTCCTGAGAAGGGATCCTCATGAAACACTCTCGTGTAGATGTGGAAGATGGTAAATCACCTAGTTGAGGTGTGATAGATCCTGGGGCCTCTTTCTCAGATGGGGAAGGCACTAATGTGTCTAGTGCACATAAGTGTTCCTTACCTGTGGCTTCAGAATGAGGGGAAGATACTAGAACTTCCTGTGTAGGTGTGGTCTCTTCTAGAGCATCATGGGTGGCTGTGGGATGTCTAAGGGCCTCAGGGGCTGGTAAGGAATTTACCAGAGTCACTTGTGTATATGTGGAATTTCCTGGATCATTTGGTTCAGGCAGAGAAGGCGAGATAGCCTTTTGTATAGAGTTGTCAGGTTCCAGAGCTAGCTGGACAGGCAAAATAGGTTCCAAGGCCCCTTGGGGAGATAAGGTGGAATTCAGAGCCTTTGGGGTATTTGTTGAATGTTCTGGAGACCCTTGTGGGTGTGTGGAAGGACTAACAGTCCTTTGTGCAGATGGCAAATTTCTGTAGCCTCTGTGTATTTGTAGCAGATTGCTGATACTCTTGGGGAGTTGGGAAACTTCCCAGATCCTCCTGGGAAGTGCATGGAGATCCTGTGGGTGTTTGTGTGCAGGTGGAATCCAAGGATTCCCCTTTTCTAGATGTGAACATGGCTACTGACTCTTGTGTAGGCGTGTCACATCCACAGCCTCCCTATGACCTAGGGTTGGATCCACAACTCTGAGAACAGAAGGACTATGTCCTGGAACATTTTTTGTAGATGTGTCACATCCCATAGCCATTTCTGAGGATGCAGGTGTGACTGAAAGCTGTTTTGTAGATGCCCCCGTCCCACAGTCCCTTTATCAGATAGGGTTGAACTCAGAGAGTGCTGGACAGGTGGGGAATGTGTTGGTATCCCTGGTGTGTATGCAGAAGTTCCAAGATCCTCTCCTACATATATGGAAAGGTCTAGGAGACCCCTGAGGATGCAGAGAAGCCTGCTCTCCCACATCCCGGGCAGATGTGGAACTTGCATGGCTCACAGGGAGCCGCCTTGGAATATGTGTGCCTATTTTGAGCCAGATGACGGAGTCAGGAGGGCCTTTTGGCTAGCAGAGAATATTTGAAGCCCTCTTGGTCTGAGAGGGACACTGTGGAGTCCCCTTGTTTAGATGCGGGGATCTCTCCATCTCCTCTTTTGCTACAGTGGGAAGGTGCAGGGTCCCTTTTCATAGCAGGACTAGGCTTGAATCTCCATTTGTGTGGAGAATAGGCCTTTGACCTCTGCTGGAGATGTGGACAATCCTGAAATCCTCGACAGACACGGGACTCTGAGGCCCTGCGGTATGCTGCAAAGGCACTAGGGAGCGCCCTCTGTGTGTTGAGAAGGCCCAAGAGTCCTTGGTCAGACTCAGGAGTTTCTGAACCTCTGTGGATACGTGGATCTCTCTTGGGCCCCCTTCCAGCGATGGCAACGTTCCTAGACCCTCCGCTTAGGGTGGATACTTTTGTTTCTGTCTGGGCAGATAGGAGCGGTGTGATGCTCACTGGGGTATAGGGGTTGAGTTTAGCCCCCTTGGGGCTGTTAGAGAAGAGCTGAGCCCATTTGTTGATGGTGGAGGACTTGTAAAGCCCTCTTGGTTTAACGGAGAAGTTATGAAATTCCTTGGTCAGAGGAGGCAGGACTCAAGCTCACTTCAGCAGAAGTGCATTGCTTAGGGCCCTTTGGGGAGTCGGGTACATATTTGCCTGTCTTCATGAGAGAAATTAGTACTCCAGCCACCTTCGGCAGCTGTCAAAGGTGTTAAACTCCTTGGGAGAGGTGTGGCTCAAACCATTTTGGGAAAATGAGGAATCACTGAGCCCCCGTTTTGGAGAAGGTTTGGAACCTCTTTCTCTGATGGGGCTCTGTGGAGGGCCCCTTGGTCAGAAGGGGATCGCCTAAACTCTTTGGGGGACCAGTGACCCCTAGGCTAGGAGGATGGATTTCTGAAACCCCTTCTAGAAAAAAGAGACATGTATGATTTTCCTTTCAGGAAAGGTGGTGGTCTCTGGGATGGCTGGTGCAGATGTGGAATGTCCCATAGCCCCTGGATCACATTGGGCTCCTCCCAGAACCTCCTGGGTAGATAGGGATAGTCCCTGAGTATTCTTGGAAGAAGTGGGAAGATCCTAGAGCTCCTGGGCGGGTGGGGAAGGTTGCAGGGGCCCTCGAATATGTGGGGAGATTAATGTCCACGTTGGGTCAGTGGAAGAGTCAGCAGAAGATGGCGCAGGCACTGTGTCATCTGCGTTGAACTTTTCACTGGAGTCTTCAGCACAGTGTCTTGAAGATGTTGTAGGACTCTGGTGCCTGACTGGTCAAAGTCCATAGGTTGTTCAAACACAGTAGACATATCGAGGCTTTTGCACCTTCCAGTAAGGGCACAAACAGTTGAGTCTGCTCTTCTTCTGGTGTCAGGCCGCATGTCAGATGGTCTATGCTCCCTGCTCAGTGGGTTACTCCTGCACTCAGGAACCTCTGGAGCGACTGGAAGTTTTCCTTTCCTGATCTCTTCCAGCTCTTCCATGGGGTTCAGGGTCTTCTTACAAGATGAAATCTTTGTCAAAGCTTAAGACTCTGCTGTCTCACTTCAGTACCAGATTCGGGGACTTTGAATGTTTTGTCCTTATAAGGTTTTTGGCACCTGAACTTGTGCCGAAATAGTTTAATCACCCTTGGAGATGCGAAATCCCATGGGTCTTCAGTGCTGGTCAAGTGCTTGCCACACTGGGGTGGGGTGTCATCGTCCCATTTTGGGGACCCCAAGGGGGTCGCAGGCCGGGGAGGCCACTGCTTCCACTGTTGGGGGTAGGGGGACAATGAAGGGTGTCCCAGGCTGGGGAAGCTGTTGTCTACGTTCAGGGGTAACGTCTGCTGCGTTCGCGTCTGGCTGCCTCCTTGCGTTTGGCCATTTAGCCAGCGCAGAAGCGGAAAGAAAAAAGGGGAAATGGGATGTCACCCCTCGAAAGGGGCAGCGAATGTACTTGCCGATGGTGATTCGCGGCAAACAGCAGTGAAGCAGTATCCTCTGAGAGAGGCTTTCCTTCCCGAGAACCGTGGACATGTCCGGAGGGCATAGCACACAGAACTCGAGTGACAGTTGGCCTCAGGATCGCTGTGCTCCAGAGGGGCGCTCGGGGCTTCACGGGCCAGACCCAAGCTGCCTTGCTGCACGGCCTGACCCAGCTGCCTCAGTGGCTGTTGTGCACATGGGTAGCAGGGCAAACAGCCAAGCTTTTACTGGAATGAGGACTCTCTACTCTTGCTTCCGCTCAACAGTGCTAGCTGGCCTGGTGCCCATCATCGTCCATGACAAGGACTGTTGAAGGGGCAACATGATTGGGAAAGGCTAGGGGTGTTTGAGAGTCTGTGTGCTCTGGTCCCCTGGACCCATTGTCAGGAGGCCATCAGTGTCTCAGTGAGGTCTGTTGCAGCCTCATAACTGAATGACAAAGGGTGACCCAGACCCTGGGTCCTCAGAGATTGTGGGGGCCAGAAACCACTGCTTATTTTGTACTAGGGAAAGAACAAGAAATAGTGTTTGAATAGAGCACAGGATGCCTGGAATTGATATTACAAATGCTATTCTGCATTTTAAGGATGGGTTCT